>NW_010365767.1:70223-98934 GCF_000414095.1 Morus notabilis
AAAATTGTGATGAAATTGGATTGGGAATTGGGAAATTACTCAGACAAAAGAGAGGAAAAGGTATGGCAGAGACGTAAAGAGGAGAGAAAATAAGGGGTGATCTCGTAATTCCGCCCTGGTTCCGGTTCTGGTTGATGCAAGGAAGAAAAGAAAACGAGGGATTCTTCTCCTGAAGAAGAAGGGGTACCCAAAAAAAAAAAAAAAAGAAACTTTTGTTCTTAACTTCTCTCTTTTTTTAAATATTAACCGAGATATTATTATGAATAGTAGTTGTCCATCTCAGTTAGAATTATTATGTAAGTCAAGTTAAAGTTATTATTTATATTAAAATTTTATTATGCAAATAATACTATAAATAATAAGAACCGGTAAATAGTAATTGTAAATAGTGTTAAAATTTTTTCTATAAATAGAGCTTTAAGGTTCTTCATTTGATATGTCTTTACGAGATTAATGAAACTCTATCTAGTTTCTCTCTCTAAAGTTTTTCTTCTTCGTTTTGCATTTTCTTAGTTTTCAAAATATGTTATTGTTGGTTTTTGAAACGATTTCAGATGCGAAAGCGTGTAACTAGCATATTATGTATCACAAAAATTTTCATAAAATTTTGAGATATTCTATAGATTATATTAATTTATGCACAAATAAATTAATCAAATTAATTTATTTACCTAGCGGACGATTAGGTCAATAACTTGAGTTCTTTGATCTCGAACGTTCCTGCTCCAAGCTAGTTTAGAACACTTGAATCTTACTTGTATATTTCTTGAATCTACGAAAGCGTGTGTGTGGGCACACCTGAAACAAAACAGGATTAGCGAATAAACACTCAAGATTTTCACGAACACCAACACATGCACGACGTGAAATATTTTTGGAGGAAATTTTTCTTCCCACACTATAGAAAACCAGTCACACTATGCTAGGGAGAGTAAAAAATTGTGTTCTCCAATTTTCTGCAATCTCATATTTATAAAGTAGTAGTCAGACTCCAAAAAAAGTCTAATCTTTATCTCTAAGATAAAACTTGATAATTATCTCCAATTTTAAATTTGATTTTGAAATAAAATCTCTCTTCCTTATCCACGTGTCAATTTTGACTTAAATTCTAATTCTAATTTAAGTCAAATTTAAATTAATTTAAATTTCAAATTTGACAACTTATCAAATAAGTCAAATGGATAACTTGAGAGTAAGCAACTGAATCTCAGAAGGATTCACACTGTGCTATGTGTTCACGCCTTCACATGTATATTTCAAAATTCAAATTTAAATTTAAATAATCAAATTATTTAATTTATAATTAATTCTCAATTAATTATTCTAAAGTAAACATATATATATACATACATATAAGAAAAATAGACAAATACCCCTTAAAATGTATGAGTCTTGGATTTTTACTCTTTCACTTGATTAACACTTTTAGTTAAAGAACTATATATTAGTCAAAAAGATATTAATAAAAAATAAAAGATAAAAATCTTATAACAATGTATTTAAGGACGAATTTATCAATTTTTTATATTATATATTAGAGCACTTCACACCTATTTAAAAATAATTTTGGGCCTAGAGTATTAATCCTATTTGACTTGGAGTTCGAGTTGGATTGAAACTAGGCCAAGAATGATGGGTTTTGAGCTGGCTCATTTGGCCCATCACAAACTTACAATTCTTAGATGTCCGTTTGCAAGTGTTTTCAAAAAGTTTTGTTTTATGTATAAAAACAAAAATGATAATTTTTTTTAGAAATCATTTTCAAAAATTGTGATTGGTTATTTTTTGTGTTGAATATCTAAAAAAATAAAATTGTATTTGTTCGTATTTATGAAAACATGTTTTGAGTACATGAAACAATTAAAAAAACCCTTAATTAATACATCAAAAACTAAAGTATTTGTAATTTCTTAAACTAATATATTGGCAATGTAGTAATTTTTATTATATTAATCAATGAGTATATTAGTAATAAATTGACAAAAAACCAGATATGCCACTAGTAGTTAAACAAAATATTATTTGTGCCTCTAAACTAAAAAATACAAATGCCATTCTCAATTAATAAAAGCCAAATAAAAGCCGCCGAATGTATATGAATAAATTTACCAATCTCTTAAATTCAGAAATTCTCACTTTGCAATGAGTTAGCAGTTAGCACCTGTTTCTCTCTCTAAAGGAATTGCACTCTGTTTTTACAGTACAATCTTCTCTGTAAGCTGAGGTTTCACAGACTCTCTCTAACTTTCTCTTCGTTTATCTCACTCTCTTTCAGATCTGGAACGCGATTGTTTCGTTCACGATGAGACTTTTGTTTTAGCTTCATCTCGTTGTTAGAGACGAATAATGACACATAGAACTGAATTGATAAGGTACATATCAGCATTTGTGAGAAACTTAGGGAAAAAAAAGATATATTCCAATAGATTATACGGCGAATTAAATTTCTACAAGTTGTGTGCTAAAAAAATAACCTGCTGGGTACTGGAGCATAGTCTGTAAAATATATTTTTTATTTTATTACATGACGACTGGTCAACAAGTTCTGCGCTAAAAAAATGAGAAAAAATTAAAAATACCATGTTAAGATCACAGTTGTAAATTTATTTTATATCACTAATAATTTATACATTATTTTTTGTAATTTATAGGTTATCTTTCATAACTTATAAGTTATCTTTCATAACATGTTATTCGTTGTAACCTGCAATTTATCTTTTTGTAATTTGCAGGTTATCTTTTATGATAACATCAAAATTTTGTATAGTGACGTAAATAATAGAGTTAAAAAAAATAATAGTTAAACTTAAAAATTTCGCATATATATATTTTATAGTATACTCTTATTTTCCTAATTGCCCTGTTAACATAAGTTTTTCCTAGAATATGGCCCCAAGTAAACATCTATTTCCCTTCGGCTTATCAAATACTCTTTTCTTAAATGTATCTCCTAATAATTTACTATTTAATTTTGTCTCACTATTTTTTTCTTTAAATCTATTATATTTAAATGCATTTTTAATCATATATTAAACTTGAATAAATGAACAATAAATAAATAAACTTAAAAGAAATTCATTCAAATATTTAAAAGAATTTAAGAGTTAAGCACATATGTGCGTAGCACATGCTTTTCAACTAATTTACCATAAAAAGAATATTATGTATATGGATTAGTCTTTTTTAGAGGGAGAGTTTTTCTGGTAGGGTCTCTCTAAGTAAAGTTTGTTTATGACCATCGAATATAGTTAAAATCACATTAAATTGAAAAAATGCAGAATATATTATTTTTTATATAAATTTAACAGTTAAAAATAAAAAATTATCTATAATTCATTTTTTTTATCCTACCAAAGAAACTCTTTTTCTTTAGAAGGGAAGATTTCTTTTTCTTTTGCGAAGGTAAAAGAAGATTATTTAACTTTACCCATTAAAGAAAAGGAAGGGGTTCGAACTCTACACTTGAAGTGAAGTCAATGAGAGTAAAAATAAATGACAAAGTTGAAGGGATGAAGAATATAGAAGATGAAAAGGATTATAGTAGTATTATTTTATCTTTTTGATATGGGTGATTGTTATTTTTATGACGATCATACTGCCTATTTTACGATTTGTTGATTATTTATTTTTTATGCTAAAATAGTCTTTAGGCTTAAATTTGATAGACTTTATTGAGTCTTGCCATTAATGATCCTCATGAAAACTTTTACCTAATTGTGTAGCTAAAACGATTTTTCTCCGATGCATTCTTAAATAATTTTTTTATGTACCCTTTTCAACTATTATTTTCTCGTGAATACTCTTTTTTTCCCCCTTTAATTTCTATAAGTTAAAGTAGTTTCTTGAAGAATAAATTTCATGTAATCTAGGTTGTGTTGGTGATTCCAATTTATTCTTAAAAATATTTAATCTTTCTCAAAAATATACCTTTTTAATTCTAATTTACATGTAATATATATAGACATTTTTTTTTAAATGTGATGCTTTGAAAAATATTATGTGAATTAAGTTAAAAAAATATTATGTGAATTTAAAAATTATTAATTTTAATTATTTTTTTGCTGAAAGTGTTTCAGTTAATTAATTAATAAGAAGAGTAAGATTAATAATTTGTTTTTACTATTTTGTTTTATTCATCATAATATTAAACGAAAATTAAAATATGCTTTCAAATAATGTAAATTTAAGAGTGATGTGTGGAAGAGTAATTGAGTACTAAACTTTTCAAGAATAATAAATATTTGCGTGACATGTGTCAGTTCCGTTTGAAACCCTAATATAATGAATTTTTTGTTAACAACTAGCTAATCCACGTGTTATACATGTGATGAATAACTTTATAAGTTTAATTTTCGTGTCAAAACACATAGTCTTGTTAGAAGTTAAGTCTGTTAATTAAAGCAAGGGAAAAAATTTAAATCTTCATATTGAAAATGAATTAGAATTATACAGGAGTTTTTAACCAAGAAAAAAAAACTTAAGTATGGGGACATTTGAAAGGATTTAATTTTAGTTAAAACAAAGTGAGGAAAAGAAAGTATTTCAAAGAAGAATATTGTAAAAAAAAATGTAACGGTCAAAGAATATTAGAGAAAAAAGTCAATATGCAAACGAAAAGAAGAAAAATACAAAAATAAAAAAATAAAAAGATGAGAATTTGATAAAAGAAAGTATTTTAAAAAAGAATATTGTAAAAAATAAAAGAATTCTCAAAGAAGAAAAATAAAAAGACAATAGGCAAATTTTTTTAAAAAAGGAAAAGTTTAAAAAGGAGAAAGAAAAAAAATAAGAAGAAAGTGGAAGCCGACATGTGGCCTCCTAAGTCGACTTGGCTGCTTTTATAGACGTTAGACGTTAGATTAAATATATAGATAGTTATGAAAAGAATAACTTATAAAGAGCCCTTAACAAAATAATAAAAAAAAAGCATAAAACACAAAATAAGATCAAAAAAGAGAAAAAGACGTGTAAAAATAATTAAATTGTAAAAAACAAAACTAAAATAAAAATAAAAAATAAAAGTAGAAAAAGTAGAAAAGAATAATAAAAAAAGAGGGTGGATGGCTATCACATGGCAACGTGAAAAGTACTATGAGGGAGCACTATAAAAAAAGTGTGTAAAATTAACTTTTTATATAATAAGAATTACACAAAAAATAATTAAGTGTGGATACATTTGAAGAAATTAGTTTAATCATTGAGAAAAAAATAAATATAAACATAGGTAAAAGAGCAAAGTGAGCAAAATTTTTTTTAAAAAAGATTTACAAAAACAAAAAAATAAAAAGCAAAAATATAAAAGAAAAAAGATAAAAGATAAAAATGTAAAAAAAAAAAAAAAGGAGGAGAACTTTAACTCTTTTATATATTGTTAGATAAATACTTTAAGGAAAATGAATGTTAAGTTTTGAAGTTAGGAGTAAGATATTACCAAAGTCATAGTTTCAATGGATTTTTTGTCCAAACATTTTTTTTCCTAAATTTCTTTTTTCCTCATTGGTTTCTCAACTACTTATTTTTTTTAATGGATATAATCCAAAATATGAAAAGGCATTACAAACACAAATTCATGCACACAACCTCTACCATAGGAAACACGACACTATATATAACCGATTTCATTAATAAAATTGAATGAAGCTCCAGGGCAAATATTATGTACTGGATTCCACAAACGGAAATCACCAAAAAGGTACACAAAAAATTGAGTATACACATGGCTCTTTGACAATCCTCCACAGTTAATGGAAATAATCATATCAACTAATATCAAATAACCTATAGCACGAAGGCTAGAAAAAAACACAAAGAAACATATCTTGCAAACGCAAAAAATAATAACCTAAACTAATCGCGGGATAAGAACCACCATTAATACAAGCAAAAAATGAAAAAATCCACAAGCTAGAACATCAAAATACCAAGGAGAGCAAGACCACTCAACACGAGTGAAATAAACCGATAAAAAAGATGAGTGGTTGGTAAACACACAGACAATAACTGGTGTGTGCACTACAAGACGACTTAACTTCTACCGTAAATAGAGGTGTAAGTTTGAGCCGCCGGGCCAAAGGGGAATTTTGAGCTGGGCGGGCCCTAAAAGAGAGATCAACCCAGCCCAGCCTTAAGTCCAAAAAATTTAAAGCTAGCCCGGCCCGACCCTAAGCCCAAAAACTTTAGGGCTGGCCTGACCCCGCTTGAAATTTTATAAGGTACTTTTTTCTTTAAAAAAATGTTTGAATACATGCCGGCCTAGCCCAGCCCGGCCATAAGCCCAAAAAAATTAGGACCGGACGGCCGACCCAAACTTACAGCTCTAGTAATAAATCATAACCTCCACAAAGTAGGTCAAGATGAAAAACAACGCGTTAAAAAATATCTAAAATCCAACGACGATCTCATCTCCACTTTAAATTTGATCCGGCAACCGTCTTCCTCAACAGACAGCACAAACTCCACTCAAAATTGAGCATCTGATGATGAGCTTGTTGGTTACGCCCAAACGTGTACAAAAACAAGTGGTCAATTGTAGTACAATTTGAACGGTCGATCTCACGAGGAAGTGCTAAATTGAACAAGAAATGATTAGCAAATAAAAAGCGTTAGGAAAGTAAGCAATCAAACAAAGAAAATGAATGAGTGTTTTTGATTATTATTTTTTTGAACAATTTAAAATGGAAAAAATTCAATAAATAAAAGTGGTAAGGCTTTGAGAATCCTCCATATGCTTTGTTCACCTATTTGGATTTTGATTCATAAATTGACTCAATTGAAATTTTCACATCCCAAACAATCAATCGGAAAATAAATATTTGAAGAACATATGAATTAAAAATGTATTCGAGTAAATAAAATTCTAACGTTTAGAATTAGGAAAAATTATCTTATGAGAAATCTAAGAACGACAATATACCGTTGGCAATAATGCAGTAAAAGACTACTCATAAAATAATACCTATCAATATATAATATAATGCAATAATCACATAAAAAGAACTTGACTAGATTTATATGAAAGTTGACAATAAAATATATTGATAAGAAGAAGAAATATGATAAAAGAAAATTATTTACTCAAATGTATAAAACTTACAAACTATTAGAGAATCAAAAATCGAAATAAGTTTACTACACATATAGGATCATCTCTAGCCTCACCTAAATACTCTAGCCTAACTTGCACATAATTCCCATAAAATTCTAAAAAGAAAGTATGAGAATAAGAACAAGAAAATAAGAGAAAATGTATGAGAATTTAGGCTCTAAAAATCCACACTTCATCACCTTGATAATGGCCCTATTTATAGAGTTTTGAGAATGTTAAAAAGCTAAAAACTGGATCCCAATTAAGAAGTTACAAGGCTTAATCGAGGGAGAAAAACCATCATGTTTCTGAAGAGTGGGACACGTGTTGCAACGTGATTCACGCGCAGGAGAGACGTGGTGCACAGCTGGACCACGCGGAGGGAAACTGGACGCGCGTGGGGAGGGAACGTGCGCGCGAATCGCGCGTATGCGGGGGAGCAGCTAGGCTCCCCTAGGACGCGTGGCGAGACCTGGCTGGAGGGAAGCTGGAACGCGGGACCCACGCGGAAGAAAGAGGAAATCCGGGTGACGCGCGCGTGGAGGAGACTCGCCCGGGGAGAGGATCCATGCGTGCCAAGCGCGCGTATTCGCGGGGACAGCTGGGTCCCACGGACTGCGGTGCGGCAGTGGTCGACACATGGCGCTGGGTTGGCTCACGGCTTCTTGGCTCGGTTCGTGGCTTCTCGGCTGATGGGCTTTGGGCCGAATTGGGCTTTTCTTGGACTCAACTTTTGGGTTTTGCTTGGTAAATTAGCCCAAATCCAATTGTTTTCTTCAAAAACCTGAAAAATAAAATAAATATAATTAAAATTAAATCCTCTAAATTTAAGAATATTTAAAATTAAAATCACAAATTTGATAAAATAATTTGACAATTATGAATATTAAAAGTACAAATTCGTGCACTTATCACTTGTAAATAAACTTAAGTGGTTGGGGGCCCAAGAATACACCGAGCTCTTAGCCATGAAAACCACTCTCTCGCTTTTCCTTCTCTCCCTCTGTAAGCCAAATTGTTTTTCGTATGATTCTTCCCAACTACTTTCTAATTAAATTAATATCTGATTAACTTGTTCAAATCTTTTTTTTGCTTTTCAAATATGTTCTGCTTATCCATGTACATATAGCATCCAAGCAAAATGCATGTTTCGATTGAAACCTGTATTATAGTCATACTTTTTTTATTTGTTTTTTTTTTTTTTAAATCTTATACTTTTAAATGGTCCTTATTAATTTTTTCTTCACTAATTTTCCCTCATTTAATTAGCTTTCCACAAATGTGTCCCCATAAAAGTACTCTTTTTGTAGTCTCTTAAAATAATATTTTTATGAATATGACCCTTATAAATATTTTTCTTTTTCAAATTACTCAACTGAAATAATGTTTCTCAAATGTATCCTTGTTAAAAAAAACTTTTTTTTTTCTTTCAACTCTTTAAAATGATATTTTCTTATACGTATCCCAAATAATTTATTGTTTAATTTCCCTCATTAAAATCTTTTTTTCCTTAAAATGTTTTACTTAATATATATATATGTGTGTGTATCTATAATTATATATTTTTTACTAAACTAAACTTTGAAAAGAATAATAATTAAAAAAAGAACCCATAAGACTTTTTAGCTAAACGCTAAAAATTGGTTCATTGAAGTCCGATTAAATCTTACAAAGATATTATAAATATGTACAACCTTAAGAAATGGTATAATGTGAATTTTTTTAATAATCAATCGACAATGAGAATTTATTAAAGAGCCAATAAAAGATTATGATACAGAGTAAATTTAAAACCATAAAAACAGGTGTCACTCACACGATTAGACAATATAACCGCACCCTAAACCTAATAATGGAGAAGACTCCTCCAATAAGTAGCATGATAACATGATTCGGCGACCAGAAAACACTCAAGATGAGCCACATCCTAATCAAAATGGACCTAAGCCACACAACACAGACTAAGAGCGGTGGAAAAACCACCCTTTAGCTCAGACAAAATGCTGGTAGATGGGAAAACCATAACCGTTATTACAACACTTACATAAACAAAAAACATAGGCTGTGTTTGGAATTGATCCCGTTTTTATTTTTTGCAATTTTTGAGAAAAAATATGAAAACATTTTCAAAATGGCGTTTGGCGCAATAAAGACAAAAAAGGGAAATGAAAACGATTTTTTAGTTTAGTGTAAAATGAGAGAAATGAAAAACGACTTTTAGTCGTTTTTCATTTTTTATTTGCGTTTTCTCCTCTCTCGAGCAGGGAGAAAGAGAGAGACATTAATGAGGTTTTTTATACTGAAAATAATCTCTTGATAAAATTACCAAATGCATTTTTAAAAATAATTTATGTCTGAGATTGAAAACGTTATCATTTTCATTTTCATACAAAAAACAAAATTATTTTAGAATGAGTTCCAAACGCGCCTTTAAAAACTATAAAAACTTGACAAAATTCTCAAAAAATCAATCTAGAAAGATTAAGCCCCTTAATACCGATGAAAAGCTTGGTAGGAGCAGCGCTAGAAAAAGCACCTGAAACGGCGGATGGAATCATAAAAAATACGGCAGCATATGGATCTCATGCACCATCGCCGATGGGCGACGACTGCACACGTGCCGGTCCACCTTCCTCCCCTCCCTTTCGTGACCTGGTTCTCGGAGTTTCGATGGAATCCCGAGGGGAACACGTCCTAGATCTACGGTAGAAGAACGTCGACTTCTTTCCCTTGAACTACTCCACTCCAGTGACTACCCACACTTCCGTCACACGAACTCAACGTCAATGACCTCTACGATCTTCCTAAAAAATTTTGGAGGGCTGGACCACTGACTTTAGAATGCACCATTTCTTTGTTCTTCCAGAGCCTCTCTCTAACTTTCTTTCTCTAAAAACACAAGAATATTGACCTCATATGTTTTTAATATATGTATAATGTGGTAATTAATTACTTATAAACTTTGTTTTCTTCTTAGAGATTAAATTTTACCTTCATTTGTATTTCATGCTGAGTTTTTTTAAATTATTATGTGATAACTAATAATATAAACTTCATTACGTACAACACTTAAATAATGATATGAGATAATCAATTATATATGAATAAGTACTCATGATATATTTTTTTTAACTATGATTATGGTACTTTGAGAAAACTTTTAGTTTAATTTTAGGACAACTTAAACTTTAGCCCTAGGTGCCACTATGAAAAATTTCGTAAAGTTTAGATGTCATGCAAGGATGAAAATAACCCTCTATTTAACAAAAGTTTATTATATTCTTAAAAGAGACACATAACTAATACTTAAGTTATTTAAGCGAAACATTTTAAACTCAAATTGTCACTATGCAAATGAAGGAAAACATACCATCAGGTATATGTGCGTAAGTGTCTACGGTGGTTCCGGATCGGATCTCCAATTCGATTCCAGTACAAGATTCGCCACGGAATAGTTTTACGATACTCCAGTCACGAACACGATCGTCATGCTCCAAGTCATGATCCTCCATGATCACAATCATCATCATGTCCTTAATTGCTCACGGTGTGCGTGGTTATTACAAAAGCAAAATCTAAACAACCACGATAAATCTACAACTCAAGAACCTATGGAAGATTAGGAGAGAGAGAGAGAGAAAACTGACATAATTTTGACATATTTCTGTCACGCTCGTTCTTCTTTTAATTTGTACCTTGCTATCTAGCTATTTATAGTCACACCTATCATAAAGGGAGCAAACATAAAATATGAAAAATATCTCTCTTATTATTTATTGGAGAGTAAGTTACCCGATTACTCAATTCGTCAAGATATTGGAAATATATCATAATATTTCCAATAGAATACTTTCCCTTTTCACATCTCGTAGATTTTATTTCAAAAAAAAAAAACAAAAAATTCGGGCGTTAACTTTTAGGCTATGTACCACCATGAGCGCCTCAAAGTCCAACATAAAAAATTAGCAATCTTCCATCCTGCAATTTTCATACCACATCTTGTTTCTGTAAGTTGCCCTTAAATCTCAAAGCCTTTTAAATTTCTCCTCTCCTCCAATTAATTTCTCTTAATTTTCCAAGAGCCAAATAAGCTGTTTCGCGTCCCTCATACACTTATTAACACTGTACAATCCCAACGTTAGCTCATAAATCAATGGTTCATAGCATATTAACTTGTATTACCGAAAATTCACCCCTTAAAAAGAGTAAAACTTATCTTTTAGGCCATCAACAATAGACCAGCTCTCTTTTAAACGTTTCAAAACGAGTCTGATCTATTAAATTGTCTTCAATTAGTCCTTTCGTAAATTTAACTACTAAAATCGCAACAAAAAAATGTATAATTCCTTCTTAACAATCGTTTATCTAATAATATGTAAAATTACAAACTAAACTGCACATCACATAGTATTCCTCTGTGTTTTTTTTTTGTCCTTTTGCGAGGGGTAAAATTTTAACAACCGAGTGAACAAAATGACTAATTCGAGACAATTAGGTCCCGTTCATTTCGCTCATTCGAGTTTAAAATTCGAGTATTGCTACAGTAAAAAGCTCTCAGAAACAGTTACATCTAACTTTTTTGTTACAGTAAAAAGCTCTCACACAACATTACATCTCAACTCGAATTAGCGAACCGAACAGGCCCAATAGATCAAGGACTCTTTTTAAAACGTTTTGAAAGTCATGAACTAACATAAAATTTGAGTTAAATTATGATATTAACGCTCAGAAAACGAAAATATTGTCTTCAAGGAAGAAGCCCATGTTTAATCATAGATGCAAATTCATGAGTCATCACCATACCTCCTCATTGGTTTCTCATGTGTAGCTAATTGAATATTATGTCGTTTTTTTTTTGGTCCTTTTGCGAGGGGTAAAATTTTAACAACCGAGTGAACAAAATAACTAATTCGAGACAATTAATAGATCAAGGACTCTTTTTAAAACGTTTTGAAAGTCATGAACTAACATAAAATTTGAGTTAAATTATGATATTAACGCTTAGAAAACGAAAATATTGTCTTCAAGGAAGAAGCCCATGTTTAATCATAGATGCAAATTCATGAGTCACCACCATACCTCCTCATTGGTTTCTCATGTGTAGCTAATTGAATATTATGTGTAAGGTGCAAGCTCTTTTTCTTGCAGAAGCCTCCAAAAGCCGTCCGATCCTATCTATTGAATATTGGGTATGCGCATTATATAGTGTAATTTAAGGCTTCACATTTCACATGCACATGCCGAAAATCACGGAGATACACACCCAGTGAAAAAATAAAAAAAATTCTTAGAATCATTGTATGTTGTCCTTAATGCACGGAAAGGTAAGAGTTCATATATGCCAAGGTTGAAGACATATTTGTATTGTATTTATACATGCCGTGCAAAGGGTGAATTTGCTCATCTTGATCTTTTCACAAATTATTACGCATGCACTTTCACGTATGATTTTGTAAATTAAAGTAATTAATTATATGGAGTGTCGTGGTTGGATATAAGAATGTCAATGGCGCGGGGGGCGGCGGGTTCAGGCACGGAGCCAAGATCATAAGCCCCACTCAAAATTCTTTTCCTGTTAAATTTCATATATAATTAGATATCATATTTACATTAGTATTAATAAGCCTCACTGAAATTAATGTTAATATTCTATTTGTAGTGCATTAATAAATATTTATTTTGAATAAATTTTTTATTTAGTTATTAGTCTCCATTGCTAAAATTTTTTAATCCTGTCATTGGCTGGGTTTTAGCCATATATATGGTCAAGAAACACTCAAAATTTATGGTTTCTCCTTAGTATTACATTCTATTCCAAAAAAAAGTTAGAATTTGGATGGCTATCAAGTATCATCTATATTTACAATTTATATAACACTAGTTTAAATTCGCGTACGCACGCGAGATCCTATAGAAAAATTTAATAGGATTCTGTAGAAACCCATTCTTGTTTAATAATGTATTACACATTATAGATAGATTTTCACAAAAAAATAAAAAATAAAATAAAATAAAACAGTGAGGAGCAAAAAAAATGGGCCAAAAAGATGTAATTAAAGAATGAGGAAGTACTAAAAACTAAGGTAAAACACAAAAAGTAAGATAAAAAATAGCTAAATTTTTCATCGTTTGAGTAGATTTATTGCAAAACGGGTTGTTTTATATAATATATATTAACAATTATTTTTTGGGTACATATAAAAAAATGTAATTGAGAGGGTCGTTTTATACTAAAAAAAAAGTTTAGATAAAGACATATATGAGAAAAAATTATTTCAATAGGGCAATTAGAGAAAAATTTCAATGGGGCAATTAGAGAAATAAATATTAAGGCCAGAAAAGAAAAAAAGAGGAAAGAAGAGAGTAAGCCTGAAAAAAAAAAAAAAAATGGGAGAGCAAGAAAAAGACAAAAAACAAAAAACAAAACAAGACTTAACGCGAAGTGTTTTACGCGGGATCAAGCAAAAACGCATTCACACTTGGATAGTAGCAATATTATTCGATAAGTCTGTTCTTCTTGCGTTTCTTTGGGCTTATTTATTTGTATTTTTTGAATTAAGGTGTTTGAGTATGGTTTGAATTGAGACTCTAATTTGAGTTTGTGTTTGAATGTGCACATTTTGATTTATGGTTTGAATTAAGAATCTATTTGAGTTTGTGTTTTAGTTAATCAAAACTTGATTTTATATTTAGATAGTATTTTAATAAAAATTCAATGATGATGGAAAATTTTAATAGGCTATATAGGTAGGGTTTTATTCGTTTCTTCGTTGAGAACGCATAAAAGAAAAAAAAATCATCTCAATCGGAATTAAAATAAAAAATTTATGACGTTTTTAAGAATAGAAAAAATATTGTTCATTAACTTGAGTTTGAATTTAGAAACTTGAGTTGAAGGGATAACTTGAACTTAAATTTTAGCACTAAACTCAAATTTAAACTCAAATTAAAACTCAAATTTTATAAAAGAATATGAACTTGAATAAAGTAAGCCTTGTTCATATAACAAAATTTTGGACATGTAACAAAATTTTACTAGTCATGTTGAAATATAACAAAAAATTTTAAAATACATTACAAGTAATAAAATTTAAAATGTTTAAATAATTACAACGTAATTTGTAGTATGAAACGGGAATATCATTGCAGATAATTATTACTATGTAATTTTATTATTTCTAAAATATTTTAATGTAATTTTTATTATGTTTATTAGCATGGATCTCGAAATCCCAAACCTACTTGGAAATGAGAGTCAAATTAAGGGATAGAGAGGCACACTTTTGTAATGTTTTTTTTTTTTTTTGAAATAAATAGCGTATTTTTGAAACAGTTGAAGCAAATAATTTATTTATAAAGTATTAATAATTTATTTAGGCGGAGTACTTATTAAAAATAATTTATTTACATCGTGTAAATAAATATTTATCAGATTTTAAGAATATGCCACTTATATTTAAAAAAGAAGATTCAAAAATACAAATGTCCTCTGTGATAAACCTGAGTCTAAAAATGTCTTCTATTATACAATACTACAAAAATATCCATTCGTGCTTAATATGGAATATTTTATTCCTAATTTGCCCTTATAGTTTTTTCTGAGCATGTTCCTAATTTGGTATGTTTTCATATTTATTTCAGGATATTTTCTTTGATTATAAACCTTATTTGACTTTCCTTTTTTCCTCATTTAATATTTTGTCATCAATTTAATTGATTTTTTACTGATATGATTTTTTAAACTAGGATTTTCCCTCCCATTATATTAAAAAAACGAATGTTTGCTGGGTACACGTTTTTACTGCTCAGTTTTGTGCTTTTGAGACAACGTCTGATTTGGTTCCAAGGGAGGGTGGGCTGAAAAGTTTATAATGATATTTACGAGACATTGGTTCGTAAGTTCAGAATCATAATTTATGATTCTGATTTTTAAAAGTTAAATTTTTTGTAAGAGAAAAACACTATAGAGAATTAAGAACCATGATTCAGAACTAAGAACGAACCCATAAAACAAACATTTCATTAGTTTTCATTCTTAGTTTGTCTCGCTATGTAATTATCATTCAAATAGTGGTTATTTTAATTAATGAAATTGGGTTTTATTTTATCCCTTTCAAATTTGTTTTTTAAAAAAAAAAAAATGATTTACGTATTCTGTTTGCTAATGATTAAATTAATGAAATTGAAGGATTTCTGCCTCATTGATTTTTTTTTTTTTTTCATTATTTACTTTTCACTGTCATTCTTATAATGATATTTAGTCTTCATTCTCATTATCCTGTATATTCTGTATATTAATTATGATATTTATTACTGTATATTATGGTTTTCATTATTTTTTCATTATCATTCGTAATGATCACTATCATCCTTTCTCATTCTCTTGTATATTCTGGTTCTTCTCCACAGTTCAGTAAAGTAATGAGAGCAAAAGCTCTCTTAGTGAATGCTACCACCTTGCCACCAATACTGAAGCGCAACTCCGAGCTGGTGTAGGAGCAGTCTTAAGATTAGGTGGTGGAGCAACTGGGGTATGAATTTATTCATTTCTATATCTACTAAATGACCAAAACAACCTTTCCGAAAAAGTGTATTACAAAAGAATAGCAGAGGAATGGAATGAAGAATGAAAAACACATTCTCATTAATTGTGCTGATTACAAGCAAACATTATATAGCCAAAGTGATAACGTACACCTCAGCATAACAGAAAGGTGAGAGAACAACAGAATGAAGAGAGAATAATAGAATGGAATAATCCGCAATCCCAAGGTAACTAATTCTAATCATAACGAGCTATCCTAATACTCCCCCTCAAGATGGAGAGAACAAATTGTGAATTCCCATCTTCGATAGCAGTAGATGAAATTGTGTTGGATGAATAGCCTTTGTGAAGATGTCAGCTATTTGGTTCCGAGTAGAGATATGCAGCGTATTCAAAAAACCAACTTGTATTTTCTCGTGCACAACATGGCAGTTAATCTCTATAAGAGACATGCAGCGTATTAAAAAAACCAACTTGTATTTTCTCGTGCACAACATGGCAGTTAATCTCTATGTGCTTCGTGCGCTCATGAAACATGGGATTGGCAGCAATATGAAGGGCTGCCTGATTGTCGCAAAATAGTAGAGCTAGTCCATTATTCTGAAGGAAAACAACCAAAGTAACTCACAAGTGGTGTTGGCCATGGATCGATACTTAGCTTCTGCTGATGAACGGGAAACAGTTTGTTGTTTCTTGGATTTCCAAGAGACTAGAGAGGTACCCAAAAACACACAAAATCCACTAATGGATCGTCTAGAATCCGGGCATGCAACCCAATCTGAATCGGTGAAGGCTTTGAGTTGTATAGTGGAATTGGCAGCAAAGAAAATGCCTTGGCTTGGGGTACCTTTTATGTACTGTAATATCCGATGGGCAGCATGTAAATGAGGAACCCGAGGTGCAGCCATGAATTGACTCAGTCGATTGACCGAGTAACATATATCTGGACGAGTGATAGTGAGATAAAGGAGCTTACCAATAAGCCTTCGGTAAACTGTTGGATCTTCAAGCAAATCTCCGTCGGATTGGGAAAGCTTGAGATTTGGTTCCATTGGAGTGGAAACCGGTTTACAAGCCAAATTTCCCGTGTCAGACAGCAGCTCTAAAGCATAATGGCGCTGACAAACCGAAATGCCCAAGTGAGAGCGAGCAACCTCGAGCCCCAAGAAATACTTCAAACACCCCAAGTCCTTCAACTTAAAACATTTATCAAGAAGAGTCTTCAAACCATTCACAGCAGCTTGATCATTACTTACAATAACAATGTCATCTACGTACACTAAGAGAGCAAGAAAACTGTTGCCTCGATGCTTGACAAAAAGTGAATGATCACTAGCTGATTGGTTCAAAACCTTAAGCAAGGAGGACTAGTGAAAACTTAACAAACCATTGTCGTGAAGCTTGCCGCAGCCCATATAACAATTTTGTCAACCTACAAACAGCCCTCTCGGGCAAATTCTCCCCCTTACGACAAGAGTAACTAGGTGGGAGTGTCATATAAACTTTCTCATGAAGCTCACCGTGCAAAAAAGCATTATTGACGTCAAGTTGGGTAAGTGACCAGCCATAAACAGCCGCTAAAGAAAGCGATTTTGTTGACCACCACCACACGCCATGGATCAACAAATGTGCGCAGCAAAAGGACGGTTCTCTGATACCATATTACAAAAGAAGAGCAGCGGAATGGAATGAAGAATGAAAAACACATTCTCATTAATTGTGCTGATTACAATAAGGCATTATATAGCCAAAGTGATAACGTACACCTCAGCATAACAGAAAGGAGAGAGAATAACAGAATGGAGAGAGAATAACAGAATGGAATAATCCACAATCCCAAGGTAACTAATTCTAATCATAACAAGCTATCCTAATAAAGTGAAATCTGGCTATCCGTCAAGCCTTTTAATTCCTTAATCACATCAATTTTCGAGTAGTTGTTAAATCTTAAATGTTTTCATTCGAGCATCTTTCAGCGAAGGGTCCTACATATTTTAGCCAAGAGAATACTCATTTCACTTATTTAGAATGTATTTAACAATAATTATGAAAATGAAAAGATAACTGTAGTAATGAAAGCTCCAATGAAATGAACATTAACATGTGCTATTTCATTAAGAACGACCTTTTATTAATAAAATACAGTTACTTTTAATGAAACTGATTGTACAATAATGAACAAAATAATCAACAGCAAAGAAATGATGAAAACCATATAGTCAACCCAAAATTATCATAACGAAACTAATTTCACAGTCTATAGATTGAGGTAAACAGAATGAACATAATGAAACAAATAATCAATAGCAATGTAAGAATGAAAAACATATAATGCAAAACATAATCATCATAAAGAATAGAATGATCTTAAAGAACAAAATAATCGATAGTATTGTAAGAATGAAAAACATGTAATGAACCAAAACAGAAGAAGAAAATATTATTCCTTTTTCAGAAGAACGATCATAATGAAATTTATTTTCACAGCCAATGGGTTGGGTTAAACAGATTGATCATAATGAAAATAATCATGATGAATGACATAACAAAAACATGGCCTTCAAAAAATTATGATAATGAAGAATGTACAAAATAATGAATGTACAGATTATTACAAGTACTAAGATTTAATGAAACTGAATTTTTAACATAGAACAAAATAATGAAGAGCATTATGATAATGAAAAACAAAATATGGGCCTAAAAAAACACAAATCAATGCCTATTTGATTCACTTCCTCAAATCGTAATCCAAAAAATGATTCACAACCCCTGCTTCAACAGAATAACACACACATAAATTGAAAATTGGTTTCGGAAATCTAAAGAAAATAGTTTGATGCGAATGATCATAAGGACACTGATGACAAATGAAAAACACAAAAACGATTCAGCAAAATCAACAAAATTTAACAAAAATTCAAAAAAATGAAATTGAACATTCCCAGAAATTGAACGGGATCAGTATTACCACTATGTCTTCTGGAATCGCCTCTGCGTTTGATGATTCTCCATCTTTAGAAGTCCGGCTTCGCGTTTTCGGAGAAGACGCCGTCGGCATGTTCTTTGTGCCGATTCTTTCATCTCTCGCGTTGGGTTTCTTCGCCGTCGATTTCTTTCACATAATCCGGTCCGGTATTTTGCCGTGGAGGTCCGGTGACGAGCGTCATCTATGGTTGCGAAGGTAGGATTTTTTCGGTCTGGAAGAAAAATGGAGGAAATCTGTTTTGGGGGAAAATCGTGTATGGGAATGTTTTAATCAGAATTCAAAAAAAATAACCCTAATACTGAATATGGTATGTTTCATTAATTATATTTTTTTTATTTCATTTTATGATATAATTTTTAAAGTTTCTTTTTTAATGTTTTTATATAGTGATAGACAGTTTTAAAAATAAATAAAATAGTATACATTTTTAAGTTTAGAATCTTATAAGAGGACTTATGTATATAACCTTGCTACAAATTGTTTTGAATCATATTTACTATAATTGCTGCCGAATTAAAGTCTCAAAATCTACGGCCCAAACCACCAAAAAATTGGGCTACCAACAAATATTTGGGCTCATTTTGGATTTATGCCTATCGTTTACAAGGATGGAAGCTCATCAGTCGGTCTA
Source organism: Morus notabilis (assembly GCF_000414095.1). Taxonomy (NCBI): domain Eukaryota; kingdom Viridiplantae; phylum Streptophyta; class Magnoliopsida; order Rosales; family Moraceae; genus Morus; species Morus notabilis. The sequence continues at coordinate 89,473 of NW_010365767.1, forward strand.
AAAGGCTTAATAAATACTCTTTAAAATGTATTATTATATAAGGATTTTTATTTTTATTTTTAATTCATAAACTTTTTAGTTAAATAATTACACTAACAAAAAATCCAAGCTTTTGGAAAATCCAAGTGAAGATTTGAGAAGAAGAGAAAATGAGAATTTTGGTGTTTAGTGAAATGTTCTCAGAATAATTCATCTGAGATCTTAAGCTTCTTATTTGTAATGAAAAAATTAGCTCTGCTATTTACACTTGTTACACATAACAGAATTCTGTTAGTCCTTAACCAATTACAGAAAGCTCTAGATTGAATTTGCAACTTGCTACTGCAAGGTTGGCAATCTTTGCCTTCATCACTTGGATTACTAATTTCTTCGGTATTCGCACTCCCCCTCAAGTGAAAGGGTGATTTGATCATACAAAGCTCGCCTCTAAGAAACTGAACCCGTGGTACATCTAAGGCTTTAGTCAGACAATCTACTATGATATGATCACAAGATCTAAGGCTTTGTCTCGTCCAAAATTCATGTCAATTTCCAATTGTTTAGTTCTAGCATGAAAAACCGGGTTTGCAGCCAGTGCTCCAGCACTCATGTTATCACACCAGACAATAGGACTTTTAGGAAGCTCTATTTTGCAGCTCTTTGAATAGGGGATTGTAACCAGGCTATTTCTGCTGCCACTTGAGCCAAGGCCATGTATTCTGTCTTTGTGCTTGAGCATGCTACTACACTTTGTTTCTTTGATGACCAAGAAATTAAAAGCCCGTTTAGTTCGCTGATTCGAGTTTTTAATTCGAGTAGAGATGTAATTTTATGTGAAAACTTCTTACTATAATAAAAAAAGTTAAATGTGACTGTTTTTGAGAACTTTTTACTGAGCAAAACTCAAATTTTAAACTCAAATCGGTGAAATAAATGGACCGGAAGATCCTTCTAAGAACACACGATATCCTCGTATTGACTTCCTATTATCCGGGTATGTCGCGGAATCTGCATCTGAGTATCCTACTAAATCAAGTTCAGTATTTTGCTTCGAGTGAATTCCATGATCTAGAGTTCCTTCTAGAAATCTTACAAACTCTTTTTGCAGCATTCCAGCGCTCTAACGTCCGATCTGGTTTAACATGAGACAAATGATGTTTAGCCAACAGATCTTCATGATCAACATATTTAGACTGGGACAAGAACAAACCAGAAGCATCACGTACGGGCCACTTCAACACCAAGAAAATAGTGAAGGGCGCCAAATTAACTTCGCTGGACATGTCCTGGTCCCAAAAGATCTTCAAGACTGTGGCCTCTAACAGCTGGAAGAATCATCGATCACCGAAGTTTCCGCGATCATGACGAACTGGAAACGAAGTGTTTGAGAGAGTTGCCGGAAACGGAGCGCCGAGAAATTTATTTGAGACAAACTGGAACCACCTCCGCTTGTACCAGAAGATGACGCCACAGAGGAAGACGCCATGGAAATGCCTAGAAGCTCCAAGATATGTGAAAAAGAGAAAATGAGAATTTTGGTGCTTAGCGAAATGTTCTCAGAATAATTTATTTAAGATCTTAAGCTTCTTATTTACACTGAAATAATTATAGCTCTGCTATTTACACTTCTTAAACATAACAGAATTCTGTTAGATCTATTCAATTACAGAAAGCTTTAGAGATCAATTTCTAACAAACTCTAAGCGGAACTTTGCCATTGCTGTAACTGAATCAACTACTTGCTACTGCCAGTTTGGCAATCCGTGCCTTCATCACTTTGTTATTGCTGTAACTGAATCAACAACTTAGATTATAATTTCTTCAGTCTTCACAATCCCAAATAGATTAGCGAAAATATAGAGGGATTTTAGTCCAATATTAAATATTATTTTCGTTACATCCGAGTTTAAACTTTTCCTTTCTTATCTCTTTGAAAAGAGTTTAAACTTTACTTTTAATCTGCAAACATTATTATTATGATACAATGTCAGAAGGTGTTACAAATACATAATACGATACAATTTCTTTTTTTTTTCTTTTTTTTTTTTGGACGTGGCATGCAAGATATTATGTACGCAAGGTACCTAACTATTTATGCTAGATTGGTTTTGTATTCAAGATATGTAGAGAATGTTTGGTAGAGGGATTCGTTCTCTGATTTGAATCATAATTCGTGGTTCGCTACAGTATTTTCTCTCACAAAAATACACGTAAATAAAAAATGGTTCGAATCACATGGTTTGAAATCCTCACATAAATTTGGTAAGATGTCGTCCAATATATTTGGTAAGATGCCGTTTAAAGGCTGTCGTCTATTCTCTCTTTTATAGTAATAATATTGGCAATTACTTATATGAAGTGTAGACGAATTTTTAACGGTTAAGTTTCTATCAGTAATTACTAATTAATTATACAATTTTAATAAGATTGTAATCTCATTAATTATCATCTATTTTTAATCTACTATTCAATTTATTATAACCGTCTAATTAATTAATATCACACAATTAAAACACTAATAAAAAAATGTTGAAGTAATATTAAAACCACAACCTTACTCATATACGCTTCATATAGAAAATTTGAATCTTTTTTTTTTTTGGACGTAGCATGCAAGATATTATGTACGCAAGGTACCTAACTATTTATGCTAGATTGGTTTTGTATTCAAGATATGTAGAGGATGTTTGGTAGAGGGATTCGTTCTCTGATTTGAATCATGATTCGTGGTTCGCTACAGTATTTTCTCTCACAAAAATACACGTAAATAAAAAATGGTTCGAATCACATGGTTTGAAATCCTCACATAAATTTGGTAAGATGTCGTCCAATATATTTGGTAAGATGCCGTTTAAAGGCTGTCGTCTATTCTCTCTTTTATAGTAATAATATTGGCAATTACTTATATGGAGTGTAGGCGAATTTTTAACGGTTAAGTTTCTTTCAGTAGTTACTAATTAATTATACAAATTTAATAAGATTGTAATCTCATTAATTATCATCTATTTTTAATCTACTATTCAATTTATTATAATCGTCTAATTAATTAATATCACACAATTAAAACACTAATAAAAAAATGTTGAAGTAATTATTAAAACCACAACCTTACTCATATACGCTTCATATAGAAAATTTGAATTATTCTCATACATAGATATGCACCGTTGACAAGGTGTTTACAATCACCAACTAAAATTGATGATATATCATGTGTTTTGCTCTCAATTAGTTATCTAATTAGTTACGTTACTTTACTGATAAATATATGTGTGCACTGTACTCTTGGAAATTGACACTATTTTGTGGAGAGGCTTTTTTCTTTTTTGGATTTTGATTATTCTGTTTGATGGGAAAAAGTCACTATCTGGGTACTACTCTAGCTCTTTCTTCATGATTTCCAGTTCCACTGAGTTGCATATATTATATACTGTTTCAAAAATCAATAACACACACCCTCTTGCTTCCTGCTCAGCTGTCATGGAAGTAATCAAACTAGTGCCACTTTTTTGTTCTCCTCAATTCAAATATATATATATATATATATATATATATACACACACATTCTTAAAAAAATAATTGGTGTTCCGTACATACAATTTATTGAGACAATAGGTGGAAAATAATAAGTACATAACCTAGGATTTAAAGAGTCTAAAGGGACCTATCTCTATCCAAAAGAAAAAGTCTAAAATCACCTCAATTTAAATCATATTCAATTAGCTGATAAAAGACATAATTTCAACCTCATTATAACACTAAAAATCAACCTGTGAATGTTAAATAAGAGAATCTTTATAGGCCATCATTCGTGGTCATGCCACTATATAAATAAATAAAAAAATACCAGCACCTGAAGTACTAAATGGAATAGGTATTAGTTTGGTAATGGTTGGAGCGCCTTTTCAATAATATAAAGCGAGGGAGCGCTCTTAAGATAGGTAGATATTTCGAGGGAGAGGACTTAAGAAAGAGGTAAGGTAAAATAATAATTATTATATATGTTGGTGGAGTTTACTTGTCAATCAGTGAATGCAGAAAATAACAAATATAGTGTGAGAAATAGTGATACTAGCATTTCTCATATATAAATATAGAGAATTTTTCTGGTCTCTCTGATAGGAGGTTTCTTCGACATAACATGTAGATATGAAAAAAATAACATGAACGTAACATTAATGTTGAAGAAGTGTAACACCAAAAAATTTAGTCATTTAAAAACTATGTTACACATTTCCAACGTCAATGTTATGTTTAATGAGTAGTAAAGAATTTATTAGTCATTAAAAACTATATTACATCTCTCCAACGTCATTGTTATGTTCCATAACTGTTATATTGTGTTATTTCATATCTACATATTACATGAATAAGACCCTCCTGCCACACAAAAAAAAAAAAAAAAAAAAAAAAATTGTAGAGAAAGCCTACACACACACTGTAGATCAAGGGAAGGTGGGCATTTCTGTTTTCAACAGAGAGATCAGTCTGCATAAAGGAAAGATGAAAAGATTGAAATCCTACAACCAAAATGCTCTCCCCCGCTATAAAACAAGAAGGTAAAAACAGATAGGTCTCTAGGGTCTAGGGTCCAGGAATCTTCTTCTGATAAATCTGTCAAAATTTTTAATAAAAGAACATAAAATTCTTCACCAATATGTAATATGTATCAGATTAAACGACCAATACATACATTAATGTAACCCTAAAAGAAAATGCATGCATTAATGTTCAATCACACGTACAGTCAAACACACAAATTATTGAAGACAGAAAAGAGGGATAAAGCTGTGAAACTAGTGGACGGTATATATTGTTATCATTTTGAAATCAAATAAAATTTATAGTACTACATATAACGAAATCTGTTAATTATTAGAATTTGATATATGTCTCAAAAATTGATGATTATTAGAATTTAATATATATTTCAAAAACATTTATCATCAGTGGTGAACTTTTTTTTTCTTCTTTTTTTACCCATGCATGTGAAACTTGTCAATATCCTTGCCTTTTTTTTTTTGTTGTTGTTGTTGAAAATCTGTCCATATCCTTACCTTGTACTCAATCCAAGTTTGTGTTCTCATTATTAATGGACAATAATAAGCCAAATGTGATATCTTTTCTTTTTTGATAAGAAAGATTTGATATATATATATAAATTTTACCATGGTACGAAATGTCGCACATATTATTTGTCTACCAGTAACGTTCGAGAGTAAAGAAAAACATCCTCCCTTTAGGTCATTCTCCTATTACTTCAAGTACAGCAACAGCTTGTACTATAAATCTAGCTAGCATATAGATTGAGATTAGCAAATGAGTGTTTTACTCTATAAATTTAATTGGATGTTTCAAAAGAAAACAAACCTATAAAACATATTTCCACAACTTAGCACACACTTCTCTCCTTTTTTTTTTCTTCTCCTCCTTCTCTCACATTCTCATGTGTTGCTATTTTAATTCTTCTCCAAACAATTCTGCATCTTGTTTCAATCACACCCAAAAACTGCAAAAGAGGATTTTCAAAGAAGAATCAGAATCTCACACATTATGATCACGTCCGTCTTTTCTTTCCATGTAGCAAGATTTTCACACGTCCATTTTTATATTGAAAAAAAAAACTTTTCTTATACTTTTATTTTTTGCTCCGATACAAATTTTCTTAGATAAATTCACAACTTCACCACGTTTCTTACTCAAATCTATGCAAATTTGTGGATTTTCTACGTATTTGTCTTGTTTTCCTATGTTTTTGTTTTTTCAATTCTGCTTAGACATAAATATCTTTTTAACACAAATTACTTCTTAGACTATTGATCTGCAAATTCGCGTGTTTTATTTCTTTCAGTAGGTTCTAGCTTTTGTGCCTGGTGTTTTGTTCAATGAAAGTTCTCCTTATAGAAAAAAAAAAAAAAAAGAAATACACTAACAAAACAAAGCAAAACAGTTTGACTTGTAATTTTTCTCTCTTAATTTCTTAAAATTTCAGAAATAACATGATTCAAACATGTCTTCAATCTAGCATTGATTGTTTGAAGAAGCACTGTCTAATAGGAATTGGATTTTTTAAGTACTTTTAAGATCAACCTATTAAGAAGTGATTATAAGTTTGTGTGTTTATTATTATTTTATTTAAATGATGCGATATATGGCCTTCTTCAATTGATGCAGGTTGTTGTGTTAAATGGACAGTGCTAGAAGAATCAAAATTAATTCAAAACATTTGGGGCTGTCCGTAGAATTTTATGTTAACAAATCTTATAATATGATTTTAATTTGATCCGACGTCTAAAAAGGAGTGTTTAAAATATTTGTTGCAATTCATTTTGTAAAATTCTGAACAGTAGAAGACGTAATTCTCATTTTTGTCATGTTAAAAACAAAAGTTTTATTAGTGGATTAGGCCGAAACTTCAAGCCTATCTAGGATTTTCAGTGACAAAAAAGGTTACAAAAGACTTTCTTCTCATTACTAATCCTTTATATTTTTAGGCTGATTCTGATAGTCTCTTATTCTTAAGTTACTAGATTTATATCAGAATCTATTTATTTTTTATAATTTTTTAATTTAATGTAATTTTAATTAAATTTAATGGTCAAAAATTGAAATTATCGATAAGTTGGACTATCTGAGAAATTTCTTTTTTTTTTTGAACATATTTCACTTATAGTCACAAAAATGATTGCGACTGAGTGAAGAATAGTGATCCGAGGACAGTATACTGTGTGAGATGTTTATCCCAAGTTATTGGATTTTTTAATCAATTTTTTAAGACATTTTTCCTCTCGTATAAATACTTCCTGATCATTGTAATTCTACACAAGCCTTTGTGTCTAAAAGAAAAAGCATAATTAGAAAAGGCAAAATCATCATTACGGACAATGCAACATAATTAAGCACAGGGAATTACTGATCAATTTCACATGAAGTACTAAAAAGTTGAAAGTTTAACACCTTAATTAACCTTCTCATTTTTTCAAAACATGCCTTTTGTTGTTGACAATAGTACTAGAGCTAATTATGGCCAAAACCTTTTTTATTTTCAAAATTTTTAATTCATCTCTTTGTGAACAATCCCTGTACGCCATAGCTAGCGACATCCATACCCCCACAAAGCAAATCAACTTTATTAATAATTCTTATGTCTAGGGATATGCGATACGATGAACATCGTACGACTTCATGAGGCTATAATTATATTTCATTGCCTGAATCATTATGATTTGACATCATATTTAAATTCCCATTCCCTTACTTTATTAAAGTTATTTTTATTTCACAAAAAATAAAAAAAGAGAAAAATATAATATATCAGTCTCTAAAGGATACCCTTACTTCAATATTGTACTCTCTTTGAAATCAAGAAATATCAGGGAAAAAATAAAAAAAAAAATATTTTTTGGTTGCTCTAAAGTCGTCCGTCGATTCATGCATGCATGGCAGCTTATATATTTTTTTTGGTTGCTCTAAAGTCGTCCGTCGATTCATGCATGCATGGCAGCTTTCTCTTTGGTCTTCTTCTGACTTCCAACTTCCATTGGTGGCATTGATAAGTCTTCTTTCTTTTAAGTTTCGTAAGAATAAAAGTTTTGATCTTCAGAGTTTGCTTTACTGATCATCATCTGCATTCAATACTCTTACATATTTCCAAAATCTTGAAAAAAAAAAAAAAAAAAAAAACACATTTGCACTGCATGTCATGTTCCAAAATCTTTTTAAAAATGAGCTCAATTTTGGAGTCTTGCTCCGCTTAAATTAATACAATATTCTTATTCTAAGAATTTTTATATGGTAGGATATATAACAACATGACATAATTTTTTTACCCTCAGATATATCATTAAATTGCGTTTAATTTTTTATACTTTCCTTAATTTGATATAATTTGATATCTATTTCCTACTGGTAGTAAAATGCAAAAGTATATCCTATTAGTAGTGCAAGTACTTTTCCCATTTCTATAACATTTTCATTGAATTTACATATTTGTTTATATAATCCAACCTTCATACGGGTGGGTATGCCTATAATAATTACCACATAATCAATTTGGGAAAATATAATATATCATCTTCTTAAAAAAAAAAAAAAACATATATATAGGGTGTTTTTACAGTCCTTTCAATACAAATTAGAGGATCGAAACATTCACTCTATTAGAATCATCTAGATTGATCTCAATGGTCTAAATTAGTGGATTGATAATGATGTGGCACGCTACTTATGTTAGTGGTAAATTGGTTTTAAATAGACAGTAACATTTAGTTGAGCAACAATAATGCATAATTTTTTATCCAGTAACCCACATTTGTTTGCTGTTTTTTTCTCTTCCATCTCTATAAAAACTCATGCTTTAAAATACTATAAGTTTTTTGTTTCAACTGTGATCGAGACGATTCTTCTTTCTATGTGTTCAGAGTGAAAAAATAAACAAATCAATATCTATATAGCCTAGGTAATTTAAGCATGAAAATCGAGTTTTTGTAAGATTTATGTCGTGCCACTAAAATTTTAAATTATTTTACTATCTATCGAAGCTCAGATTCTTCTTTCCACATGTTCAGAGCAACAAAAATAAACACATATTTGTGTTGTTTTATTATGAATTACCATTCATAAAAAAATTATTAGCATATTTAAATGACGATCAGTTCTAATCACCTCGATTAAATTTTTTTTTTAAATCAAACCATTCAAATGCAAGAATTCAGATGAACCAAATGAAGTCATAATTTAGATTTGAAAACCTTCCCTTAAATTTGTAAAATCAAAACCATTTTTCACAGTGTAAATTATTTCTCATTTTAGTTTTTTCTTTTTTCACACATATTCTCTGCCAAATTTACATTTTTAACACATATTAAGACATAAATTTAGATTCTATTCCCTTTTTATATTTACAATTTTAACTACATGTCCAAACTTCAATATGGATTGCAATTCAAACCAAACTTCAAATTTTACAGTTCAAATCAAATTGATTTAAATTGTTACAGTTAGAATTAATGAACCACATGAGGCCATAGAGTCTTTTTACGTTGAAAAACTGTAACGGAATTTTTGATCCCCTATTTATTTTGAGAATTCGAATTAATTTGCCAAATTCATAATATAATGAGATTCTGCGAGTGTGATCTAATTATGTACATGATGCGAAGGATTGCTCAAACATGCCTAATAACATACTAATTAAAAATTCATGGTGAATAAATGTTAAAAAATTAAGTTTGGGGGGCATTTTGTGACAATGCATATAGTTTGGGGTTAAACATGTAATTTGACCTAACTAAAAAAATCAGGTTTGATGCACTGTTCATTGAGATGTTACTTTGTAGATGCCAGAATGTTCCCTTGCAAATGCCTCAATGTTATCTTGTCGTTCAGCCACAAGAAATCACAATTTTTTAGGATTTTTAAATTCCTTTTCTACCCATGAACCTTCAACACTGTTATACCTCCTTAATTACATCTTTGCTACGT
>NW_010365767.1:98960-108863 GCF_000414095.1 Morus notabilis
TTCCCTACAAATTGGCGCCGCAACATCTGTTCCTCAACTCTCCTTCTACCAAGTTTGGAAGAACTGGTCTATCTCATATATTAACTACTTCCAGATTAATGTAAACCTTTCTGATCATAATTTTCATCACCTGCAGAAGATTATATATATTAAGATAATTTTCAAAAATATAGTGCTTATGATTACATTACTAATTGGTCCGTAAGTTCAAACTTGATTAACCACTAACTTGTCTCACTTTGGACTGTATACATATAGTTCCGGTTATGACCTTAATTAGTAATAGTTATATTATACATATGCTTATATTAAATATATTTAGAGGAACATATTATATATATATATATTTATTTATAAGAGGTTAAGATAAATTAATTAATGATTTGACTAGTGTCACCTAAATGCATATTATAATTTCCATGAACTTCTAATTTGTGCGCTGTGGACAAGTGATCAGCTCGTATTATCACGAGATGAACTATCAAAAATAAATAAATAAATAAATAAAAGTTCCATAAACAGATTAATTTGGTTGGTAAACACAATTGATGGGGATGAAATTTTTGTCTATACGGTCCATTTAGGAACATACCCAATGATTTGTGGGTTGCTGCCTGTTGGTCTTGAGATGCATTATAGCTAGTTGGTGAACTCCATTATACATCAGAGTATATATCCTTATGATTGTGAAGATTATTGAATTGACCACTCATATATAATTTTGTATATGTGTGTGGCTAATATATAATTTATATATATATATATGTATATGTATATCAGCTTTAAGTGGGCCGCAAAATACCAAAAAAAAAGTTTTCAAAGAAAAAAAAAATAGAGGAAACTTCTTATTATTCATGGATAAAAATTTTATCAAAATGCAAAAAAAAAAAAAAAAAAAAAAAAAAACCCTTTCCCAGAACCATGCTTCCAACTCAAGTAATTAGACTTAGAAAACATAGGATCTGACAACAACAACCTCAGAAAAAATAAATAAAAAATAAGAGAAGAAAAAGAAAAAAGGGGGTCAAAATATTGCTTTAATAAGCTGATGAAATATTACTAGCGAGATTAATAGCAATAATTTGGTTCCAGGCTAATTAAATGCAAACAAATAATACAAAGCCAGTTAAAATGGACGGCCAATTTTCAGTTTGCCATTAATGTTTCTTCTTGAATTCTAGCTAGGATCTGGTAAACCGCCGTCGCGATATCGTCGACGGATGTAAGCTTGCAGTCGTCCTCTACCTGCTCAAAGATCCCATAAAAAAATTAATTATAATTTTAAAGGAACATTTCTGACTTTAAAACTCTTAAAGTTAACTTAACATTAAAATATTTATTTAATTTAATATTCGATGCGGGAAAATTTTTTTTTTTTTTCACTTTAAAACTAATTTTAAAAAAGTGAGATTTTTTATTTTGTAGTTTTTTTATTGATTTTTTTTTTGGGGGGTTACCTTGACACTGAGAGAATAGAGGACAATTGCTTGTTCCGTTGTGACATTGAGGTGAAGAACCGTGAGCCGCATGCTCTGCAGGCCAGAGACCATCTTCAGCAGCTGCTTCGGCCGCCTTTTCGATCTTATCTTAATGTTGGCGTGGCTCTCGACCATCGTCACCTCGATATCCGCGATGGCGGACGATGTCTCGCCCGTGCCGGCCATGGCTACTGGGTTACTATCGTGGTAAGTTTTACTAGTACCCGAGCTGGTCGAGTACTGCGGGAAGGTGAAGAACTCGGAGAAAGGCGCGTCGGAGACTCCGCCATCGGAACCCTGCCTTTTGATTTCCTTTTGAACACCAAGGAACTGTACTTGTTGCTCTAGCTCCTTCACAAAGTTAATCGCTCCTCCGATAATTGATGCTTGGTCGCCCTGTTAAAAAACAACGGGAATCATATTTTAATTATATAATTTAGAAAACTCGATAAAGAACTAACAGTTGAGAAATATTTGCACAGTTTAGAAAAGAAGAAAGAAGAAGAAGAAATAAAAAAAAAATGTTTTAGATAGAGAGAAAATTAATTAATGAATACCCTTTGGACGTAAGAGTCTGGCATTAGGGATCGGAGAACCGCGAGGTACTCATTCATTTGCTTTCTTCTGTTTCTCTCAACGGCAATGTGGGTCATTCTCTGATTCTCGATGTCTTCTTTGTTCTTTCTACTCCTGGAACGGCGTCGTTTTGGGCGAGTACTGCTTGTGATCGGCATGATCATCGCATCGGTCGATAAATCGAACGGCTGGAAATCGCCGTTGGCGTTAACTGTAGTAGTACCGTCGGGAGAAGGAACAGTACTGGAGAGGTGGAGGTCGTTGAAATGTGGAACCATTGAAGAAGCAGATGGGTTCCAATTATGATGATCTCCATAAGGGGTTGTACAAGTAGTAGTACTACTTTCTGTTTGGTTCTCGAGAAAATCGAAAGAATTACCTGCAGATTGCTCTTGAATATTATGATGATCATGATCATGGTCTTTCTCTAAGCTGATCAAACCATCATAGCTCCAATTATTACTCCCTCCTAACATGTTGTAGGCGCTATAGCTAAATGGGTTTTGTGGGAAAACAACAGCTTCTAGTGCCATTCTCTCTCTCTCTCTCTCTCTCTCTCTCTCTCTCTAATATATTAAGAAGTTATTAGAAGAAAAACTTAAAGAGTAGTAAGGAAGAGAGTCTCTTCTTTGGGTATGGGTCCTTTTTGGATGGAGAAATTGAGCTTTTTAAAGAGGATATATCCGATGATAAAAACAAATTACATCTACAGCGCATCACACGTGAAATAAAGTTAAACTTATTGCAAGATTGGAAAACATGAATAAAATACACACACACACACACACACACACATACATATGATTACACTTTTATTATAATGTCTGACATAAATATAATAACATAAGAACATGCTAGTAATTCATTAGTGCTAATATATAATATAATAACATGCACTAATATATATTATAATGTGTGACATAAATATAAGATATAGTGACATAGTGCTAATACTATTATATAGTGACTGGTATAAGATGTGTTTTCCTTTTAAAATGGCTGCAAAAATATAATATATATATATATATATATATATATATGCACAAATTTATCGACTCAGAAGATTCATCAACTAAAACTAACTCTATAACGAGGTTTTTAATTAAGGGGCACATGTCTTAATTAATACAATACGGATTGTAAAATAAATTCCAATATTAAGCGCTAAAGTATTTTTAACTCGACCGTGGTCTTATATTGGTTTCTATATTTTGTCACACTATCTGGTGGACCGCGAAGGAGATAGTCCAATAGATTTCATTAAATATACAGCTGTAATTCAATGAGGGGAAAAACAAAAAAAAAAAAAAAATACAAAAAACAAACCGTGTAAAGAAATTTGAAAAATGTGACTTATTTGTCGCCTTGATACATACTTAACAACAAATTAAAACTGACGATAACCATTGACTTGATTACATTCACGTACTCATTTAAAAGTAATCCAAATTAAAATATTCTAGACACCAAACACTTACAATTGCTATGATTTTTTTTTTTTGGGGGTGGGTGGGGGAATAATCAAATTATATTTTACCCAAGATAGAATAATTTTAACCACAACATATACATATATAAGATAAAGTTGAGAACCGCCGTACACCTTAGATTCTCAGTTGCATGTGAAGAACCAAATATTGACTCGTAAGGAAACCAAAAAAAAAAAATACAATAATTGAGATCTTTGGAAAGGCATGGAAAACGATCCATATGGATATATACACATATACATACACATATATATGTGTGTGTGTGTGTGGATGGAAGCTCTCTGATTGAAGCAATAAAAACTAAAGAGGACAAGGGAAGGCCATGTTGACCATATAATGTAAGTTAATAGGGTTGCAATTGGGACGTACAAACTGCACATTGGGAAAGAGAAGATGTGAGAAGGAAAAGGCTGATCTAAAACGCAGAGATTCTTGCGAAAGTTCACAAGAGAAAGGCCTAATATAAGAGCCTTGCTAAATTGTCAGAGATATGTCTCTGATCCAATGCAAACATCCAACCTATAGCTACATTTCCAGCCAGAAAAAAAAAAAAAAGGAACATTTGTTTTTGGTCCAAGCCAAAAATAATTGAAACACACATGCACATATCTAGCTAGATAGATCACATGCACGTATGTTCATTTGCTCCTAATTATTTAATTGCTCGCGGGTTTCTGCCTTTGTTTATTTACTGCTCTTTTCGATGGTAAAAAATAATCGCCGCATTTCAAAGATGACGACTTTAGATTGTCATATTTTTTTAATGACTGTTATTCGTCAAATCCACTTTTTATACCAATGATTTTTTGTAAGCATTGATAAGTCTTGATACTTACTCATTCTTCAACTTCTATGATTTTCTTTTTCCTTCTATACCAGGCAGTCGTGTTTACACACATACATAAACTGTGAGGTTTAATGTAAGAGACCGTTTATACATCCCAACCAGATTAACATCCATTAACTTATCTTATCCTATACCAAAAACCTCACTCAATAATCAACAATATTAAATAAAAAAGAAAAGTCCACACAATCTTAATTTGTTAATATTTTTGATAAATATTTGTAGAGCTAGCTAAAAGGTTTGTTGTGCACATGCATTGTATAGAACCTATATGTTTTCCCTTCTTTTCTTGATCTAATTTCATATATTCGGTTCATATTTTCTGACTAGATGAGAACTTAATCATTCTGTTGGGAAATATATACATTATGATCATCAATAACTCCACATTTTTTTATTAATTCAAGTATTTGTCATTACCCTCAGTACTTTTAATTCAATCTTTAAAGGGTAGAAATGTGATGTAGAACAATTAACTAATAGATCAACATTTCAAAAGAAATAAATAAAATCATGAACAGAATTGATCCCTATTTGCAGCCCCTAAATTATATTGTTTAATTATATGTATAGCCTTTTGATAGACCGATATAAGATATCAATTTAGATAATCCAAAAGAGAAGAAAAAGTAATTAGCTCTAGAAGACCAGTTGAAAAGAAAATATGATTGTTTAATTATTAAACAAAAAATAATGGAAACAGAAAAAACCCTAGCTACTCCAACAACGAAGGACTAAACTCCAATGACCTTATTTCTTAAGTTATAGTTGGTAGAATTAATATAATATATATTGACGTGTGTATACAAGAGAAGCATGAACCTGATATCATTTAGTTAAAAAATGCCAGCCATAATTAATTTCGCCAGCCGAATCTAAACCATTAAAAAATGGCTTAGACCCAACTGGCGCTCGTTTGAATGTATCTAATATATTCTTTTCATAGAGATACGATGACAATTAAGTTTCCAAACTCAATTTGGATGGGTCAAATTTTCAATTGGTTTTGTCTTATACCTTATAATATATATATATATATATATATATATCATAACTGAAAGCATCTAGATGGATACAAAGAAATATTATTAAGCAACAAACAGTATTATTATTATTATTATTATTATTATTATTATTATTATTATTATTAATGATGTTAATTTGTTTTGTTCAGGGTATGCTTACTGTAGCAAACGACACGCCATGTATGTGACGTGTGCTCTATATTTTGTTTTAGTTTGGAGGGTCATAATATATAAATTATAAGTAGCTAAATTTAGATTACTGTGCTTTTTATAGATCAAACTAAGACTCTTCAAAATCAGGGCACATATGAGAGATCTGTACATATGACAAAGTACTTGGCACTCATGTAAGACTAGTATTTTCAATACTTGAGGAAATTCAATTAAATTAAATAAAAAAAAAACACATTATGATAAAAGGAAATATACAACCTCACATGTGTAGAATTGTGTATATGAAAATTACTCTATGAAGACTTATCCACTCGGACCATTAATTTCAGATCTTTTGTCTTACTAATATGCACGCATATATAGATGTTATATAGCCACGAAAATTATAACACGGATTATTAATATAAAAGGGTTATATGTGAAAAACGTGTTCTACCTTTAATTCAGATCAAATAATATAGACTGCTATGCTCTCACCAGTAAGAACTAATTTGAAAAAGAAGGTAACTGCCAAGACGAAAATTGAGTCATCTATATGTATTTATGTGTCAGTAGATGTTTGTATTTGTGATTCTGTGAAAAGACTGAGGAACTAAGAAAGCTTGGTCCGAAGTCTGACTTACACAATTCAAATGCAACGCTAATTAATTTGTGGACCAAATCAGTGAAATTTCCGTAAAAAGAAGAAAAAAAGGACCCCATGTAAGAATCATCTAAGATTGAGCAGGTAATTAATCCACTAGTACTAATTATAATAAAGTGGTGTGAAAAGTGGCTGTATTTCGGGCTAGGGCACCGGCCAATTGACCATTGTATTAGGCGTCTTATTAGGCCGGTTTTCGTAATGATCTTAATTAGATAATTAGTAATTATCATACTTTTCAAGAATTAATGAGAAGAAGACCCTAACTATGGATATTTCCGGCGTCGTGATATGATAAGGCACCTAAATATAAACTTAATTCTTAAGGTTTTTTTTTTTTTTTTTTGTCATCGGATTTCTTTTGAAGATTAGGTCGTTAATGCACTCTATTCCCTCTATTAGGTTTTTCTGATCTTGGGATTTTACTGAGAGAGGGATTTAATAAGATTTTTCTCTAATAAAGAAACTAGAACACCTAAATAGCTGTGTCTCTGGTTCTTCTTCTTCTTGTTTTTTTTTTTTTTTTTTTTTTAATCTCCATGCTTGCTTTTTGTACATTGGTGATGTTTTAATCTTTTGATTTCTCGTACTTTTTCCTTTTATTAATATCTAAGTTGAGGGTATGGTGTGGGATGAGAGACGTTGCAGGTGTTAATTAGTTGGGATGTTCTTTCTTCCTATGATGATAGTTATCCGCTTTCGTTTTTTTTTTTTTTTAATTTATTCTTTTTTAGAAAAAAAAAAAAAAAACAGAATAATAGACCCTACTTATGAAAAATATGGATGGGGACGACCAATCATCATAATTCTCTTTTAATCATTTTTCTCCTTTTCGTAATCAAAGTCGACGTTGATCATAATCAACATATATAACATGCATATTTCGTTTCTTCTCTTATTTGTGCAAATAACATCTTGTCAAATTAATCAGTGAGTAATATTTTCGGAGTGAAATAAATATTAGAGACCACTTTTTTGTGTTTCTTCGATTGTTAAAACTTCAAATATATGAACATATATATGCCGCGTTACATACGGAGTCGGTGAGATGTATTAATTAAGCGATATATATAGTTAGACCCAACTGTAATTCGGTCATAGGTTTTGAAGTTGGGGAAAGATTTTTATTTGTTACATGAATTTCGATTGTGGTAGAGAAATATTAGTACCAAAAACTTTGTCAGTATCAGGTCGAGATCAGGTAGTGGATTTGTGGAAACAAATATATTTTCAAAGGATTCAGATTTTGTTGTTGCTGTGGTGGGGGAGACATGATCACGCCATATGGTCTATGTTTAGGCTTAATTTGTCCCTTAATTTCAAATCAATTTGCACAGTTAGGTTCCCCAATAATGTCTCACAGCTCACTACTCTTAATTAGTTAAAAGAGTGGTGATATAAAACATCTTAATTAATATACATGCATTAATTAATTAGTGTAAATGAAACTATGTATACTTTGATCGGAACAAAGGATTTATATGAGTAGCGAAAACAGAATTTGCTTGTGTTAATTTCTATGGATGATTAATCAAAAGGAAAACGAATTCTTGAGGGTGGTTTAGACAACGTATATATAGAAAGTAGAAACCATGGTTTTCTCTCCCTCCCCTAATAATAAATATGGGAAAGTGCTTACGACAGCTCACAAAAAGCTAAAGCAATAATTTATATGTTGTGTGTGTGGATATATAAATAGTTATATGTATTCAGATCAATGTTATTATTGTTAGTTAGCTAGCTAGAACATCATACTATTCTTGGTCCGTTTAAATTTTTTAATGAACTGTAAATTAACATGATATCAAAAATAATAGTCATGTATTTAAATTGTGGCAATTGCAATTTCATAATTTATCGTGTGTAGGCTTTTAGTTTCCATTGAGTACACATTCCGCATTGTGTTCTGATCACCTTGTTTGAAATTAGCCTGTGAGTATTTTGTTTAGTCCAGATTATGTACACATGAAGATCGAAAAGTGCAGAATACGATATTATTGTTGGTCCACCTCCTATTAACTTAATTAAATTTTTAGAATACATTAGTAAACTAAGAATTGTCTCATCCGTAGAATTTTCAATTAAGAAGTTAATTTATAACGAAAAATATAGATATGGTCGAGATAGTTGTGCTTTAACAGTCTTAAGATATAGTGACTACAATCCCAACAAAAAGCTCTTGTACAAATTATTCGCTTTAAAATTTGTAGCACTACTAGCAGTGACTGATAATTAATGTTGCACTTTACGTCAAATGGATTTGATAGAGCTGCTCGTTTTTTGAGATGGGTCTCAATTGATGCCAACATTAATATTATTGAGCAAGAAAATATGTGATCTAGGAGTATATGCCTTGTTATTATATATGTATATTAACATACGTACGTACATGCGTATCTATCTAGACGAAGCAGGGGAGACGCATTCGTCTGTTCCAATACCGCACGCTAGCAACTTCTCTCTCTCTCTCTCTCTCTCTCTCTCTCTCTCTCTCTCTCTCTCTCTCTCTCTCTCTCTCTCTCTCTCTCTCTCTCTCTCTCTCTCTCTCTCTCTCTCTCTCTCTCTCTCTCTCTCTCTCTCTCTCTCTCTCTCTCTCTCTCTCTCTCTCTCTCTCTCTCTCTCTCTCTCTCTCTCTCTCTCTCTCTCTCTCTCTCTCTCTCTCTCTCTCGGTTTATTCATTTATATGTGTATATATTTTTATTGGGGTTTTAATTAGTTAGAATGATTTCCTAAATGCATGCAAGTAAAGAACATACTAAATTAATATCTCAGAAGTAGGGAACGATGATAAAGAGGATTACTAATGCTTATTATAACGACGTGACATTATAAATAATATATTATATATACATGCATCCCTCTGTGTGTGTATGGTAAAAGCGTGACGGATAGAGAGTTTACAGAGTTGAAGCGTCTTTTCTTGGAAATAAAACTAATTACAAAATGAAAGAAAAAGTACCAAATTATGTAGTCGACTACCATATAGTTCCAATATTCACCACAAAACTGCCATTAAAATGGTTCAATAAATGTCTTAAAAGCTAGATCATAGATGGATAAGTTTGAGATCATGAGGTTTTGGGTGATCTCAAGATTACTTATTAGATTTCAAGAAGAGAAAAACAGAAAAATAGCACTTATAATAGTGTTTTGTATAGTATATATCTAGCTAGTATCTTCTATATGTAAGACCTATAGGGTTTGCGCGGATCATGGCTGAGAGAATCAAGAACCTAGGTTTACACTTATAAAATGAGAATGTATATACATATTAATATATATATATATATATGAATTGTCTCTAATCCGGCACCGAATTAGAGCGGCACATGTATATTTCTTTTAAAAATATGTATATTTCTTCTTAAAAATATATATTTCCTCTTAAAATATGTATATAAGTCTTTAGACAAATTATAAGTGTTTCCTCACATTATACATATTTTAAGAGAAAATATCATGTTTTTAAAGAAAATATACATGTACCGCTCTAATCCGGTGATGGATTGGAGACTTTACTTATATATTTTCCTCTTAAAATATGTATATAAGTCTTTAGACAAATTATAAGTGTTTCCTCACATTATACATATTTTAAGAGAAAATATCATGTTTTTAAAGAAAATATACATGTACCGCTCTAATCCGGTGATGGATTGGAGACTTTACT
>NW_010365767.1:113054-116845 GCF_000414095.1 Morus notabilis
TATATATATATGCACCTTCTAAAAAGTGAAAAAGCGGAAGTATGGACAATATATTTAGGTCTCGTTCATTACACCGATTCAAGTTTTTAATTTCAGTTTTGTTATAGTTAAAAACTTTTACAAAATTCACATCTAAGTTAATCTGCTACAGTTTAAAACTCTCACGTAAAGTATGGACAATATATTTAGGTCTCGTTCATTACACCGATTCAAGTTTTTAATTTCAGTTTTGTTATAGTTAAAAACTTTTACAAAATTCACATCTAAGTTAATCTGCTACAGTTTAAAACTCTCACGTAAAGTTAGATTTCAGCTCCAATTAAAAACTCGAATCAACGAACTAACGAGGCCTTAGTTTCTATTAACTAGCTGGCGAACTTATAATACGTAATTAAACCATTGATCTAAGTTCTTTTTTTTTTTTTTTTATTCTCATGTCATAACTGGCTTCAACTTGGGGTCCATAAATCACAGGTCTATATTGAGTCTTATTAATAAGAATAAATTAAGCACGGGACAGCTATCAGCTGATCAACAAAAGCAATTATGATGAAAAATCAATCTCGATAGGAAACTCCAATATATGCTCAAGCTTCCTCTCCAGCTTTATGTCAATTTTCCACTTCAAATTCCAAAAGCATGTATTATTAGCTCCCTTTTGTTTTCAGCACTTTTCCACAGTCTAAGACAAAGGCGGAGTCTGCACACAAATCATGACACTTTGTTCCTCTCTCTCTCTCTCTCTCTCATGTTTAACAATCTGTTCAATGCATATTCTTCTTTTTCATGATCCGAGGATCACAGCGATATGTAGTAGTACAAATATTGATAATGAAGTCTGTCGTCGCCACACATGAAAATTCTTCCCAACATTATTATGCTTACACAATGCCATTCTCTCATTTGTTGTGGTGCTATACTAATATATGTGTGTGTGTGTATATATATATATATATATCTGAGAATGGAGAATATATATAAGAGAGAGTTATTCTCTTCATCTTCACTTTTATGTCGAGACACCAATGGATGGATTAATAGAAACATCGACAGAGAGAGGAAAAAAACAAAGATTTAATTAGTTAGCTTTTTACTACTACCTTTTTTCATAGTCATGTGAAGACCCATCTTGTTGTGGGGTCCCATATATTATCAATGCTTTTATTCCTCTAGCCAACTCCAAAAAGGCCTTTGCTTTCAGACCACAAATGAAAATGCCATGCATTTTCAATGCACTATTAAAAAAAAAATATTATAAAAAAAACATGGGTATTTTTCTCCATTGAATCAGACCTACATTGGTCTACTTTAGAAGGCAGGAGTCTTAAAAGACAAAATTGATTAGGAAACAAAAGAAAAACACTTTTTCCTGATAAATCCTAACAAACGGGCAAAAGCGACACCATCCATAGCATAATAAATCTAGCTACTTATAGCTAGCTACCGCCCACAATCCTTACCAACCTGTCCTCTTGTCCTGCATTACATATATACACCTTTGATTAATTATTATCTTTTGGTGGCTTGACGCCGGACCTGTTTCGTGGGTGTCTATCTTGTTAGGATGTGCTTAAAATCACTATCTCGGTTCTTAACGCTTTTCATGATCTTGAAATAATATGTTATCGTTGAGGCTATTTATATGTTTTGTTTAAATTACAAAAACACGGTTTGATCAAAACATTTTACGTCTCAACACCCTTAATTTTCCAAAAGGGAAAAAAATCACTGAAGTGTAGTATGGATAAATATTTGTTAAATGGAAAAATACCTTTGCATTAGAAAATGATCATAGCTACATTAAGGGCCTACATGTCCACTTTATCCTTATTTAGCCAGTAAAAATGATGTTAAGTGATCTTTTGACATTTATAGTTTGGGATTAACTTGCTTTCTAATGGTGAAAATATATATATATATATATATATCATGGGGCTAAGCTAAAGGCAACAAGTATATCAACAGTACTGTAGTTTTTCATTTTATCTTTATATTTGTTATACAGGGAAAGATTCACTGTATTCCCCTTCCCCACGTACAGTGCTTACATGTGACCAGCAAACAGAACACAAATTGGTTGTTGTACCAATCCTACGTGACAAAATGCAAAATAATCAAGTTACATATGCTTAAATGTGCAAATTATTACCCTTAACTAGTCCCTCCCTTTTTATTGGCAAAAAAAAAAAAAAAAAACCTGTTTCTCCTAAAAAAGAAAATCAATATTAAATATCTTAGACAAAAAATCACACTACAGTGTAAATTTATGAGAGTGTGGGGTTGAAACTTGAAATATAGTATTTTTTTGAAAATATTTTAGGAACGGGATTATATAGTAATTATTATAATGATCATATCATGTTTATATACTACAAAAGCACGTAGTTATTATACTGACCATGATGATAATAATTTTTATAATTTGTAAAACATTTTAAATTGTTTGTTGTACTTTAACATTAATAAAGTTATAGGCTTTACAAAAAACAACTCTCTATTTTGCTTTGCTAGGGTTTGGTTCTTCTTCGCCGCTTAAACTGTAGGCTTCACTGGACCGAAGTCCGGTGCCACCTTAAGGCGATGCTCTGGACTCTTGGCCCCAAGGAAGGGTCACCAGATATGGCGGCTTGGATCTCTCCGGGAAGGCGTCATCGAGTTCGTGGGGTGGGGAGGGATGAACGGTGGTTGGGGGCGATTGGCGCGGCATCCATTTGGCCGATGTCTTTGGGAGCATCCTTGCTCCGGTAGATCTAAGCCCCTTGGAGTTTGACTCCCTCAAATCGGCGATTCCTTCAAGAAAGCTGGTGCTTGGTTCGGCGATCGGAGATGGCGTCGGAGGAGGTGGGCTGGGTATCTTCTTCAAGTAGCGTGTTGTGCTGTGGCTCTCTCGTCTATTAGTGGTGGTGCTCGGCGCGTCATCGGAGTCTCTGCTGGTGTCTTTTGATGTTTACTCTCTTGTTTTAATTTGTGTATTTATAATAATGCGTTGATATTTCTGCCGTTCTGTTTTAATTTGTTTATATTTCGTTGTTGGTCACTGACGTGTGTTCGGCCTTGTGTTGTTTTAGTTTGTTATGTCATTGATGTCCTCTCATTTATGGGGGTTGGTAATCATACCTTCCAGAGTGCGGAAGTTTATTTCAACGGGAAGGGTTTATTCTACTAGAACCTTGATTGTGTCGTTAATAGTGTGCCGATGTGTTCTCCCATTTTCAAACCTCCGACATGCCTTTATTCACTTGTTAGGTCATTAACATTGTCCTATATATTTGTATATAATGTAATTATAAGTGTCGATATGATATCAATTCTTTAATAATAATACAACTTTTATTTAAAAAACATTAATAAAGTTATATATCGAATATACCTTATATTTTCTGAACAGTAAAAAGTAATCCCTTAAAAGTGCATGTCGATTCAACCATCAATTAGATTCCGCTTATAATCAGCTCCCTATATATGAATCAGGCTGCCAATGTCGCTTTCCTAAAATCCTATGCAATATACTTTCTCAATTATAAAAACTTAAAGTACAAGTAAATACTGCCCAAGGCAGAAAAGAACTTATGACTTAAGCGGCCGGTATAAATTTAAAAAAATAAATAAATAAAATAACTAAAATCTTCTATCTCCTAAATATTAATGAATATATTAATTAAAAACATTTTTTAAAGTATTAAAAAAAAATGCATTCTTAATAAATTTCCTATATTCTTGAGGGAAAAGGATTTTATGAGGATCCTAAACTTAGGATTGAATTTTTATTTATTTATTTATTTTTTTTAGGG
>NW_010365767.1:118555-119071 GCF_000414095.1 Morus notabilis
GGCAAATTTGGTATGAAATTGTCATTTTAAAAATTACTAAAATACCTTAAAAATTCCTTTCCCAAACAAAAAAAAAAAAAAAAAAAAAAAAAAAAAAAACATATCCACATCGAAAGCATGCATGAAGGGATGCATGCCATGCATGAAATCCTCAACATTAATGATGAGTGCGTCTCATTGAAGACACGTCATCACCTATATATATATGTATTATATGCGTGTATATATAATATGAGCTGAGCATGAGAGAATACAAACACAGCGTTTAGCAGGGAAGGATACTGGTACAGTTCTAATACTGTAAGGATGTACTTTGACGTGACATAAAGAAACTTTGTCACGTTGCGTTTGGAAGAGCACCAGCAGCGGCCTTTCATGGGCACCGGAGTCGTACACGTGGCGGCATGATCACCACAATCTTACCTTCACGCTACGATGCCTTCTGCAGCAGGGCAGCCCCATGCAGTACACACACACACACACACACACATATATAATATTTGCGTCAAAACTGCG
>NW_010365768.1:0-499 GCF_000414095.1 Morus notabilis
TTTTGAAAACAGGCTCACAAGGAAAAGGAATATAAATCCTACCTCGCACTACTAAACCTGGGACTAGCGTTGCCTTTTTCGGCTTCCGCTTCCTCAAGCCCCCCTCAGTCTGAATCCTCAGCGATCATTGATGCAAGACAACACTTTAGGATTAATTCTCATTCCTAAAGCATTCCAAATCTCAATTTTCAACCAAGATTTCTTATTAGTGTGCCCTAATCCATTTTCATGTTTCAAATGATCATTTCAAGGGTTTTCAATCTCAATTCAAGGATTAACAATGCTAATCCATCTATCTCAAGTCCCCAAATGAAGCTAATTTGGGCTATCCCCGAAAACAGGGGTCAAAATAGCATTTTCAAGCCAAACAGGGTCAAACCCCGTGTCAACCGGTGACAGAGCAGTGCAACACTACCGGGACCGGTAGTGTGCACACCGGTCGACTGGACTGGTCGACCGGTCAGCCTACAGTCCGGTCGACCGCATAGGTCGACCGGTT
>NW_010365769.1:0-467 GCF_000414095.1 Morus notabilis
TAATCCGTCAGATCAAAGCTCTCTTTTCCCTCTACAACCGCCACGAAAATCGGGACAAATTTTTGTGTCGTAACTGGCCCCATTAGCCGTTAGATCGAAGCTCTCTTCGCAATCTACAATGGCCAAAGGAACGCTCAAAACTTTTGGTGTGTAACGGTGCCCATCAACTGATAGATCTAATCTATATTCGCGCTCTACACAAACCACGGGAACGGCGACATCTTTTGGTGTCGTAACGGGGCCCATCATCCATCATATCGAAGCTCTCTTCGTGCTCTACAACTACCACGGGAACGGGGACAACCTTTGGTGTCGTAACGGTGCCGGCCCTGCAGACGTTATATCGAAGCTTTCTTCACGTCCTACCACCTCTACTGGAATGGCGACAATGTTTGGTGTGAAACGAGGCCCATCAGATGTTAGATCGAAGCTCTCTTCGCGTTCTACAACCACCCCGGGAAGGGCGA
>NW_010365770.1:0-38086 GCF_000414095.1 Morus notabilis
TTTCTTAATAAAATTATCAAATATATTTTTAAAAATGATTTCTGTTTGAGATTAAAAACGTTTTCGTTTTTATTTTCATATAAAAATAAAATTATTTTAGAACGAATTCTAAATGCACTTACGTTTTATAAATTTATAGAGAACGAGGAACATTTTAAAACAAAACTGATGAGTAGCCATTGTGTCAGTAACTCACAAGAACTACATTTCATATTTCTTAACGCCTAAATAAAAGTTAAATACAACAAATGAATAAAAAACTACATATTATCCATTAAAATTAACACTCTATATGGATTAAAAAAAATGTGTGTGAAGGAGTTGTCCCTCGGAGATATGAAGGAGATGTTTGTTCGCTCCAGGTTCTAAAGAACCAGACTGTTTCTCTCCAGGCCTCCCACAGGGGGGTGGGTCATACTCTTCACATACTTAAGGACGAGCTTAGTAATTAAGCGTACCCCTATTAAATATATATATATATTTAATATGTATATATAAAAAGATTCGGTTTATAAAATTTAAATTTAAAATCAAAATCACTAATTTAAATCCATGAATTAAACGAGCTAACGATCTCGCAGACTCTACTTTTCTCGCAAAAAACAAGCGTTCAGCACCTCAGATTCTCGAAAAATATCATAATTTGTATTTCTCCTGCTTTCTGTAGGGTTTGTCCCATCTTAAAACTTATCGAAAACAATATCGTTTTCTAGGGACCAAAATGAGAACCCCCATCGATAAGGCTTTCCAACCATATCCATCCGTTTGAAATTTTAATTTACTTTTACATATTTAGATTTAGATGATCACTTTGCTTCTTGAAAAGCTAGCACATACTTTTGGACTGTTATATTAACATTCATTTTCTGAATATTCGAGTTTAAAATTTGAGTTTTGTTACAGTAAAAAACTCTTAAAAATAGTCACATCTAACTTTTTATTACAGTAAAAAGCTCATATAAAGTCACATCTTAACTCAAATTAAAAACTCGAATCAGCGAACTAAACGGACAATTTTATCATATCATATCAATCTTTCGTGAATTTAGCGCTACTATTCAAAATGGGCCCAATATTACTACCGTCCACAGCCATAGGCAACATTATCCATTGACCAATTAAAGTTCCATCAATTATTTCATTTCCTTTTTCACATCAATCATCCTCCATGATGCTAATAACTTAGTGGATACATTTTCCTCATGCAAATTATTTTATATCCTTTAGTTGGAAAAATAAAGAAAAAAAAAATCTAATGAAGACATTATTGCACTTTGGACATTGTGATGAATTGGAAAATGATAATAATACCTAGGGGTGTGAAATAATATATGCTTCGTGAGTGATTATGTGTCCTTGTTTAAATGGGTATATATTATTTGGTTCTTTTACAGCTTATGTGATTAGTTTTATTTCAATTCGAGGACATTATAAACATAATATGTGTGTATTTCGTTTCTTAATATATCACAGCTCAGGTGTTATCTGCGTTACTTATTTTTCTTTAAGTTTGACTTTAAAAGTAATGTACTCAGTAAATTATCGTCCAGATTTTATTTGTGAGGCTTTGGAGTTGTAGGATCACGCTTCCAAGCGGCAATAATAATAATACTAATAATAATAATAATAATAATAATAATATTATTATTATTATTATTATTAAATAAATAAGTTGTGGAATCAAGCACACATGTCAATTTGTGATTGTGGCTTTTGATGGCGTGGTAAATTGTGAAAAGATCTGGGAGAAATCCTCTGAAAACAATAAGAGCCCATTTGAAAGGTATACTCAAATTATGATTTTTTATTCTGATGTTTGAAATTCAAATATTTTTAGAAGAAAATACTATAGCAGAATCAATAATTTGAGTTTAAGTATATGAAACAAACAGAACCTAATGTTTTTGGTGACTAATTTATTTTTCATGTCATTGAAACTATTTATGTTATTTGTATTATTGTATGACAGCCATTTATTATATTCACTTTTTAGATCTTTTTCATTTTTAAACACTGTATTTTGAGGTTATCAAAAAATTATCTTGTTTTATTAACTGTATCAAATTTACGCCTTTACTTTTCAAATTCATATTAAATTCGTACATTTTTTAAAGTCAGAGTTAATTATTTTGAATATTGAAAAACCCAAATGTCCTTCACATTTTTGAGCTCTTAATTTTTTTTCCTTATTCTTACTCTAATATGGTCTTTAAGGGCATTCAGGACATTTACAAGACATTCTCAGAGTCAAAATTGACTATTGACAGAGAGAAAAGGTAAGAATTGGGCATAAACTCTAAATTTAAAGGTATAATTGTGATACAATTTAAAATACAAGACATTGTTATTATTTAATAAACTTAAAATATAGGCATAGAAATGAAAAAAATAAAAATAAAAATAAAAAACCTTTTAGATATGGCGGTCGCTGCTTGAATTGCAACACTACTACTTTTGATTGATAACTTGATATATTGATAAACCAAGATCACAAGTTTTGAGAAAGAAAAGTAAATAAAAATTCAGAAAAAGAAAACGTTTTGAGATTTACGTTAAATTTTACTGCAAAATTACGTATTCTATCAAAATCAATATCTTATATTAACTAATTATTTATTTATTTTCCGGAACAAAAGGAAAAAAAAAAATCATTGGTGTCCTCACACACTATTTTAAGTTTCACATGGTAAAGGAAAAAAGAAAAAAAAAAAAAACGTGAATATTCATACAAGGAGATTCTTATTAGTTAAGCCTCTCTCTCTCTTTCTTTATTTATTTTTTTCCTTTTTTCTTTTTGATGAGTATATAAGAAGAAAAGAAAAGAGAGGCAAGAAAAGGCCCTGGCCAACCATGGCAAGGAACGTAAATAAAGCCTCCCATGCATGAATTTACTAATAACACCAACGAGTCTTCAAGTGTTTATCCACCAACAACTTCAAACATTTATAATATAAATAGGACCGTCAATTTCATTGCATTTGCATATCCCAACTTTACATAATTTCCCAAAGCCTTGTTCCTTTGTCTAGCCATATATAATAACTATTTTTTCCTTCTTCTATATTGTACATCTTTTTCTCTTTTGCAAACCTTTTAAAGACCAATATGTCTGAGGAACACCACCACCACCACCACCTCTTCCACCACAACAAGGATGAAGACAAGCCCATCGACATCGACGCCGGTGGCTCCGACTCCACCGACGTATATGTTCATTCCCCTGATCATGAAATAGACTACAAGAAGGAGGAGAAGCACCACAAGCATCTCGAGCAGCTCGGCAAGCTCGGTGCTGCCGCTGCCGGCGCTTATGCCTTGGTACGATATATCTTACAGTAATTTGCTTTCTATATATGTATAATAAATAAATATCATTACTCTTTAGCATCAGTTTCCTTTAGGTTTTGTTTGAGCTTTGGCTTTATTTCTTTGCCATTGTGGTGTTTCTTTTTGTACTTTTTTTTTAAATTTTATTTCAGTAAATTTTTTAGGGAGAGGATTAGTATGGGATAGAGTTTTAAGCAGTGTCAACTTAATTAATTAGTTGTCTCATCTCTTTTATTTAAAACAAAAACAAAAAAACAAAAACAAACAAACAAACAAACAAGATAAGAAGTTTTTGTTATGCATAAAATTAGAATTAGGTCATGCGCCCAAAGAAAAAGCTTCAATTGGCAATTTTGTTGTAGTACTTTTATTTACTTATTTATTTTGTTACTACGTACAACTTTCGATATATGTGGTTGATCATGTAGCACGAGAAGCACGAGTCGAAGAAAGATCCAGAACATGCTCACAGGCACAAGATTGAAGAGGAGATTGCGGCAGCGGCCGCCATCGCAGGGGGAGGGTTCGCCTTCCACGAGCACCATGAGAGGAAAGAGGCAAAGAAAGAAGAGGAAGAGGCTCATGGAAAGAAGCACCACCACCATCTCTTCTAATATGCTCACCATGGTCACCAGTGTGAAACTATATATATGCTAAAAAGGATAATAATATCTGTGAGGGGTGTGTAATAATATATATATATATATATATGCTTCGTGAGTGATGATGTTTAAACGGGTATATATTTATTATTAGTTTGCTTTTCTTACAGCTTATGTGATTTATTTTATGTCAATTCGAGGACATTATAAACTTAATATGTATGAATTCCTTTCTTAATCACAGCTCAGGTGTTATCTGTGTTAATTACTTTTCTTCAACTTTGACTTTGAAAGTAATGTAGTCACATTGTTAATTATCGTCCAAATGTTATTTCTGAGGCTTTGGAGTTGTATAGATCACCCTTCCAAACAATAACAATATAATAATAATAATAATAATAATAATAATAACAATAATAATAGCATATCCTTATTAAAAATCAAATAACTATTTTTATCAACAAATTAATTATCAATCAAATAACTAATTAAGGCGGTGATTGCTATTATAATTTAACGATAATTTTATATCTGACCCACTATATATATGAGCGAGTACAATTATGTGCCTGCCTAGCCAAGTATAATGTGGAACTTATAAGTTGAGCATATGCATATCATGAAAAACTCATGTCTAGAAAAATGTCACCATTAATTATTTGCAGGTGTTCATTGGTCCCACCCATGTTTTGTGCTACCAAACTTTCAAACCCAAGTATACGCTTTGAAACATCTCTTTAATTAAAATATATAGTACCATGAAACTTTAGAAAACTGATTAGCTAGTTTTTTCTTTTCTTTTCTTTTTCACTTTTTGAAAAACCTTTAAAGAATGCTATAATGTTCTCATGTCAGGTATAACTCTTGCTCCATGTCTCTGAACATATTACAATGGTAAATGATCATAACTCTAATAATTAAGGATAATAGCATATTTGATAATGTAAATATACATGTATTCTATTTCTTGTTAAATTTAATTTAACGTATATATGCTTATCTTACATTCTAAGAAAAGAACATGTGAATTGTACAACTAGCTCAAGGAATCTTGACCTGCAAAAGAACACACCATGTTCACATCATAGCGAAACGATCAATTTTAAACAAATACTTAATATTTATATGTGCATCAATCTTTATTTAGATCCATTCGACATACGAAAAGTTAAAATCCAGAGCTTAAAAGTATAAAACTTGTTTGTCATGAAACCTTACGAACTAATAATATATATATATATATATGTGTGTGTGTATTAAAAAAAAATTCATGGTGAAATAACGTACAGCTTTTCAAATCGAAGTAGTTGTGAATGTATGACAAAACAATAGCATCAAATAGATTATAATATAATTTCCATGGGAAATAATGTTTGTAGTGTTGTTTCATTGGACTATCCAAGTTAGAGATAATTATTTATTTAGTTTGAACTAGGATTGGAATTAACAAACTAATTAATCTTGTTGTTGATTATTATTTATTTAATTCCTGATTCGAATCATAGTTTGTGGTTCGCTATAGTATTTTCTCTTACAAAAAATACACGTAAATCAAAAATGGTTCTAATCACATGATTTAAATCCATGAACCAAACGCCTAATTGAATTATGGATAATTCATCTTAATTTGAGAAGATAAATTAATACAATCTTTGAGAAGACTTGTATATCAACTTCTAATAAAAGTTTTGAAAAGTAATGTAGGCCGAGGTATACAACCCTATAGTATATCTATATGTATGCTGGTGGTGAATATATATAGTGTTGCCGAAACTGTAATTAACTTCCATTCAAATGGGTCTAATTAAATACAGCCATTATCCATAATTGTAGGAGAAAATTATAAATTTTATTTTTATAAGTACCTGACTTATTAAAAGTAGTCCTTTTAAAAACTTTATCTTTCAACTAATTCTAGTCTAAAAAGTAGAAATATATGAACTAATGTTAAGAAATAAAAATAAAATAGGGCTCCATTTAAAAGGATATTTTTAAAAATTTCCCTAATTGTAAGCCTCTATATGTTACCAGCTTCCATTTTCCCTTTTGTTGAAATACAGTCATAATTTATTAATTTACAATTAAAGTTTCAACAATTTAGCATAAAAATTAGTGTTATCCTTTAATTACTTTTCACGTCATTAATAATAATAAGGAGAAATTGAATGGGACACGTAATATATTTGTGTCACTATACCAGCAAAAACCTGCTACAGAAAATATTCATAGCACATAAATAGTGTCATACTAAAAACTATAAATCGATAATTTCAACTTCCAAGCCTTCTAAATAGCTAAAATGAATTAAAAAATATTTAAAAAAAACCCCAATCCTTTAACTCCGTCTCAGTGGATTCTTGTGACGATAATCAATGTCTTGAGCGAAAACCTCCAGAGCCACAAGACAAGTAATTCGCCAATCTTACAAAGCTATACAAGTGATACTTCATAAGTAAAGACATCATCTAGCTCCTATTTAGGTGAAGGGTTTCGGGGTAAAGTCAAAGAGAAAAACTGTCCCGGCTTAGGTTAAAGTGGATAATATTATAACAATTAAAAGTGTGAGTTTAATTTTTTTTTTTTAAAAGTCATTTATACTAATTAAAGTAGTATAATATGAATAATCATGTACAGCAGCAAGTGCAATGCACAAAAAACCAAAAGAGAAGGAGAGAGAGAGGCATTAGAAAAAAAGAAAAAAAAAAGATTAAGGTGAAACGTTTCGTCCTGCCAGAACAGTTTTTGAGGCTTTTAAATGTGTTAATGATATATAATTTTTTTATATATAATATGATTACAGAAACTAATATCAACAAATGTTTACAAGAAACCAAGTGAAAATGACTCTGCCTAAAGACAAAACGCTGATGAATACGCTTGATTTCAATAATCTTCTAGACAAAGACATGACATGAATATATAAATTTAATAAATTATTAAATGATGAGCTGGGTGGCATATATAAATTATTTATATATAACATGACTATAATAAGTAATATCAAATGTTAAATGAAACCGCGTGAATTCGTGAGTCTGCCAAAAGAAACCCACGTGTATTCCTACATTTTTGAAAATTAACAAGACATGTCGAATCAAATGTTTATTATTGCCACTTTAATGGCAAGACATGTGGTATTGTTTTATATTCCAAAGGAAAACGGGTTTTATTTTTTTAATAACTCTTTCTTGGTTTAAGCGATTGTGCACGTGTATTTAAAAACTTGAGATAGATTAAAATTAATAGGTTAATAGTTTACATAAGTTAATAAATATGTCAAATTACTGTTTTCGTCCATAACTAGTCTGATTATGAACCATAACTTGACAAGTTATTGTCCATAATTGTCCATAACTTATCTGGCTATAAACCATAACTTAACAAGTTTATTCATAACTTATCTGGTTATGAACCATAACTTGACAAATTATGACCTATTAATTTCTATAACTAAAAATTAGCCTATATACTTTCTTAAACTTGTCATATTGACATATTTTCTACTATTTCTCGTATTTAAATATATATGTATAATCATACATATATATATATATATATATGTGTGTGTGTGTGTGTGTGTGCAGATCAGGCAGTTGAAACTTGCTAGACCTTTAATCTCTATTGTCCTGATCATTATTCTCATCCTTGCAACATCTTAAAGAGGTAATTATGGATGATCAGGCGAAACTTTTGAATTCGTTGCCAAAATATTGTTCGTGGCAAGATCTACAACAATATTTTGCTACTTCCTCTAATTCTATGATCGTCTTATCTCTCATTCTCCTCATTCTCTCTTTATATGTGTTTAATACTATTATAAGAGGTCGAAAGCTGAATCTTCCTCCATCCCCAACAAGGCTACCAATAATTGGCAACCTTCACCAGCTAGCAGGCGCACTCGGCCTCCACCGATCTTTCCGCGCCCTGTCGGAGAAGTACGGTCCTCTAATTCTCGTCCACGTTTTCAATGCGCCGACCCTCGTAGTTTCCTCCGAAGAGATGTCAAGAGAGGTCTTGAACAATTCTGCTTTCCTAGACCGGCCCCTATCAAAGGCCACCAACGTTCTTTTATACGGAAGTGATATAGTTTTTTCGCGATACGGTGACTATTGGAGAGAAACAAAGAAGCTCTGTGTTGTTGAACTGTTGAGCCTCAAGAGGGTACGAGCTTTCCGCTACGTGACGGAAGAAGAAGTTGCGACGATGACGGAAAACATTCGCGGTTCTTGTTCCCAGTCAGAAGGCGTTCCAGTAGATCTTAGTAAGATGTTTCTCGCTATCGCAAGCGACATAGTTTCAAGATGCGCACTTGGCGGCAAGTATGAAAGGGGAGATGGCCGTGAGAGTTTCGGAGTTGTGTCATCGAGGGCAATGGAACTACTCGTATCATTCAGCTTTGAAGATCTTGTGCCTTCCCTTGGGTGGATCGATGTTCTTACAGGATTTAACCGAAGAATAAGAGAGACTGCCAAAGAACTTCACAGTCTACTTGATCGAGTAATAGAGGAACATAAAGAGAGAAGTGGTGATAACCAATCTGATAAGAAAGACCTTGTCGATATTCTTCTCCATGCTCAAAAGAATGGTCAACTTCAAGTTAATCTCACTCAAGAAAATATCAAAGCAATTCTGATGGTACCCTCTACCCTGTTGAAATCTTTATTTCATTCTCTGCAAAATCCAGTATATATATGTATTACTTTGAATCAAGAGTAAATAGTTTCTATAAGTATTTGACAAGAGATCTTTCTCCCCTCGACAATAGCTTGGATTATTTTATTTATTAAAGTGAGAGATACTCTTACAATTTTAATGACAAAATTAATTTGTTTGTGAGAGTAGCGTAAATGAAAGTAATTTTTTTTGGAGTAAGTTTTTAGTAGTGTGTTGCAGGACATGTTTATTGGTGGAACGGACAACAACACGGCGGCGATGGAATGGGCCATGGCAGAGCTTGTGAAAAATCCGAATTTGATGAGAAAAGCACAAGAAGAAGTGAGAAGAGTGGTGGGAAACAAATCAAAGATAGATGAGACTGATATTGATCAAATGGAGTTCTTGAAATGTGTAATAAAAGAGGCCTTACGATTGCATGCTCCTGTTATGATCCCTCGTGAAACATCTGCCCTTGCTAAGTTGAAAGGCTATGACATTCCTGCTAGAACAAGAGTTGTGATAAATGCATGGGCTATTCAAAGAGACCCCAAAATCTGGGAAAACGCAGAAGAGTTTATTCCAGACAGATTTCTAAACAACAACTCAAATAATGCTATTGATTTCAAGGGTAATCATAGCCAATTTATTCCCTTTGGTGCTGGTCGTAGAGTTTGTCCTGGAATTATGTTTGCGATTGCCCAAGTTGAGTATGTGTTGGCTAATTTACTTTATTGGTTTGATTGGAAGTTGCCTCCTGGTCAAAATTTGGAGAATTTTGACATGACTGAGACTGGCCTTGCTGGCCTCACAATTCGCAAGAAAATACCTCTTCATCTAGTGCCAGTAATGTTTTCTCCTTCATCTTAATTAAGCAAATAATTCTGCTGGATTTGTATGATATATCTTTCTTAATTTCATGTCAATCGTCTTGCATTTGTCGTTTGTTTTATAATTTCTTAATAGCATATTTCACTTTTCGTGTATCTCCCTAGCTAAGACAGCTATAGTTCATATGTAGAGTCGTTGTCTTTTTTTTTTTTCTTTGACAATAATGTAAGTGTATGATGCATCGGAATGGAATAGATCAATATAACTTCATGGCTAAGTGGAAATTCCCAAAAAGAAGAGAGAAAATTCAATTTTAGTATTTAATATCTCAATAATTAAGTCTAAATATTACAAGAATTAATGTGGTTATTTATCGTTTACCCACGATGATAACAAAATACACACTAAGATAAATGACTTGGACAAAAAATGATGCAACTAAAAATGACGACTTAATATAAATACATATAACACATCAGTAGATCCACTGATGTGAATATCAGTTAGCTCAAAGTCAACAATGCTACGATCCTTCTGAAGTTTGAGAAGAATATCTACAAAGTCTTTGGAAGTGGTACTGATGATCACTTTCACTTGTTTTTGCCTTGCGTTCTTCAATGACCTTGAGTATAAAAAGCATCTAAATCTCTGGCAGTGGATTTCAAGCTAGCTTTAAAGCCTCGAAGATTGTCAATCCAACTTAAAGAAGGGAAGTAATCCCCCACACTGAAGACTCCAAACTGCTCATTCAGCTTTCTTCCCAGCTCCCCTAGCCTACTTCTTCTTCCCCATTATCATACTTTTGTCCAATAATACATCTCGAGACTACGTTGTTTAATGTCGAGATCATAATCTCGCTTAGGTTCACCGAATTTGTACTCCCTTTTAGGGAGGATTTCGCCAACTCGTCGACCATAATGGAAAACCTCTTCTTCTCTCACTGACTGAAATGACTGCACTCTCTTCCGGCTCAAGAGCACAAAGTACTCACCCTAAGGCGAAAAGGCCAAGTCTTTCCCTCGGTAGAGTAACACATCAGAAGCGCTCGTTTGCAGTCGTTTGGAGAAAATGACACCGTGATTCTTAGCTATTTCTTTCACTATACTTGGACAATAAACCAGTAGAGTTGGAGTTATGGCCTAAGTGTAGGAGCAGTAGCGGCCCATACTTTTCGGAGAGCTCCCAGAGAGAGCGGGGTGGGGAGTTTCCAAGCTTGTGAAGGTTTCCGATGACTGGCAACCTCAGTGGGGATGGTGGCAAGGTCAGGCATTTGCCACCTGATGATGATGATGATGATCTTATATTAGACATGGTATTCATGAGTTTGAACTGAATTAGGAGAGCGGTAGTTTGTAGAATAGAAAAAGAGAGAAGGGATATTTAAGTATCAGCTGGACTAAGCATAAGAGAACTTGCCACAGATACTTTGGAAATTGTAGGAAAATAGCCATTTCCTTTTTTCTTCTATCTCTTCAAGGGTTGAGAAATGTTGCAGTCAGTCCGATATTACATAATAGATCCAGCTGGATATGGGAAGCATTATTTTAGATTGAAAAAATCAACTCATATCAACTTGTACCATTGTTATAATATATATACCTAATTAAAATATGTTCATGTGCCATGCATGTTGTATATAATAAATTTCAAGTTTAATGCAGAATACGAAGTGATAAATTATAAATTATTAGTGGTATAAGATAAATTTAACAATAGTGTCCGACATAAAATAGTTACTTGACATTTTTAAAAATTTTCCCAAAAAAAAAAAAACATTTTACTTAATTGATACCTTTTATATCCATGTGATTAACGTGGTCAGCTTTTGACTGATTTAAAGGAGAAAATAACTTGTTACAATTATTTTTGCCAATCAAAATAATTGTTATTATAGCATGAAATTATGTAACTCACTCATAACTCTGAGATAGTCAAATATAATATCTGTTGTTCTTTACATATAATAACATAAAACAAAATCCACAAACCAATTAACATTAACGAACTTTAATACATCTTAATTAAGTTACCAATTAGCTCTTATTGCTAAACAATGATTTAAAAGAAAAATGAAAAGGAAACGACTTGCTGCAAACTAGTCAATCTGTCTACAACCTTAAATTAGTTTTTCCATATATCAACAAATGAAGTTGTGTTGACTTGTGCGGCCGATAGGTAAATGTTTCTCCACAAAACTTAAAAAATTTTAACAAATGGAGTTACTATGTACTCAAAAAATCATCCGTTTTACTTGCGTACATGGCATGAACCTATTTCACACCTTTGCTGTAGCTGTCTCGCAGCGTGACCGTCCGATTAAAGACTAACTTTTCAGGAGATGAATCCTTGTCAACCGCGAAATAACCTAGAAAGAAATGGACACATAAACCCAAAAAAAAATAATAATAACTAAAAAAAAATAAACTAGAAATGCAAATATATTATCAAACGAAGTGCATTTCTAATGTAATAAAATGGAACCACAAAATACACATGAATAATAATAACGGCAAACTCATAAGCCAAAGCTCCTCACACAAATATGAAGCCACAGCTGAGCCAGTTTTATGCATCCAAACAGGTGACGAGAGAGAAATATTTCAGATAATGACTCAAAAGAAAAATGGACTGGGATAATAAAAACTGTATATTTGAACTCAAAAGAGACTAGCTCAAACCTCTGAACGGAACTCTTGAAACAATTTTTTTCGACAGCAAACTGACACTTCGAAGTTGCATTATAGCTTTAAATAGAAAAAAGCATACATATTTCAAGCATAACCTAAAGTTAACGTTTTCATGGAAACTGAAGAAAATGTTGACTTGATAAAATGCGTCCTCTCCAGATCCAAAAGGAGATCTAAACTTGGGAAGTAAGGACAGTAAACGTTTTTTCCCAACCCCAAACAAGGAAAACGCTAAACGTCAGCTAGAAATTTAAGAAGGTTCAGGTCAATCTTTAAGGAGGAAACTTTTATCCTTTACCAACCCCAGTAAACAAATCTCTGTCAAACTGTCACCTCACATGTGATTGACGAATTGATAGATATTTTCTTCTATGCCATGCATGCATCTATATGTTTATTTTAAAATTAGGAGATAAAATATCGAAACTGAAATTGATAACAATGGGGAGTCAGGAATATACCAAGTCTTTCAAACTGAAAACTGTCACCATCAGTTGCATTTCGAAGTGTGGGCACAGCATATGCATCGGGTATAACCAATTTGGATTGGGGGTTCAAATCAGCAACCCAGTCATCAAGTTCCGCAGGATTCTAATCCAAAAGTTCAAACAAGAATTAGATAACAAACTGTTAACATGGAGAGAGGTGCAAAAGGCAAGTAAAAGAACAAAACTCAGATGGCGCTCTATACGAAGTAGACAAGTAGTGGAATAGAGAGAGAGAAGCGCTTAGATTTTCAACCTCGGAAATAAATAGTTTGTCGAACAATCTAACTTCCACCTTCAGCGGATCAACCCCTGGAGAAGGTTCTGCAACCCAATGGAGGACACCCTGAATCGTACATGAAATCAGAAAACCATTGAGTACAGCCAGTTCTGCAACCATCATAAAACACTCGCATAATCAAATTCAAACAGATTTCATTACAACATATACACCTTTGGCTTTGTCTTCTTGGAAGGATCATACTCAGCACGGATTTCGACAACAGTTTTGTTATCATCATCTAAGATAACATCAGCGCACTTGATAGGGAATGCATATCTGCACTCATGAAGAAGAAATGTCAGCATTGATCCTGCATCTGCCAATTAAATAGGCAAAATAGAAACCAGAAACAAATATATCTACCTGAGTAGCACAGATTTACCAGGAGAAAGCCCATAATAATCTTTTGAATCTTTCATCCGAAAATCGGACTGTTCAATATATACTATTTTGGAAAATGGAACCTACAGAACGCCAGAGAGTAAGCACAGATAGTAAACTTAGAGCCACAGAAAATCAATGTAAGAAACAAAGATAAAAGTTGCAGCTTAAACTGCTGGTGTTATGTTTAGGGGGGGGTGGTGGGGAAGGGAAGGATCCTCGTAAATGATATTAATGCTATCCTGGTGAAAGTAACAAAAGATTAAGAAGATGGTAAAGCAACAAGTTCTCCAAATTTGAGTCATTGATGATACCCATCACATTGAAGCAAAGACAACTAGACAACGTTAAATAAAAGTATAGAAGATCATAGAGTCATGAAGAATGTTAAAGGTTCACACTTAATAAGTATCCTCTTTTAAGTATTTAAGTTTTCAAATCCAAATTCACCTTGTAGAAAGCAGAATCATCATCAACTTGAGCATCAGGCCATTTCTTGGCGTCAAGATCGAGCATAGTGCCAGCTTCTAAATTGGTTATAACAACCTTAAAATGCAAAAGTAAATTACGTCAAGACATGCATATCAAAATAAGCAACAGGAGACCCCCAAAAAAAAATGATCACCTTGAGCGGATGGATCACAACCATTGTGCGATGCGCTGTTTTGTTTAGTTCTTCCCTCACGTGATACTCTAGGCGATCCACACGTATCATACTAGAGTCACTGTAGCACAAAGGAGTAGACAAAACGTAAAACAAGGAAGTGCAAGATATATAGTCAAACAAATCTTCATATTAATTCCTAAATCATATATATTTACCTTCTAGTAATTCCGATTCCTCTAACAAAAGCATTTATTGCGGTGGAAGTCACACCCCTACGTCGTAAGCCAGCAAGTGTCATAAGGCGAGGGTCATCCCAACCATCAACCCACTTTTCTGTCACTAGTCGATTTAACTGCAATAGCATACAAAATGCTACAAGTGAGAATAATTCAAAGATGACCACCATAAATTTTCAATGATGCAACTTTCATGTGCTCGACTCACCTTGCGCTTGGACATGACAGTGTTACTGATATTCAACCGTGAATATTCCCAGACGTATGGTTGGTAAAGGCCCAGCACATGCAATAACCAATAGTATGAAGCACGTCGTGTCTCAAATTCAAGTGTACAAAGCTACAAAGAATTCAGATTTCTATTACTATTTTTGTACAAGTAAAAAAATCTGAGAAGGAAAAAACAACAGGGGACAAGAGAATGCAAGATGGAGAGAAATGATACGCTGCTGAACAATTTACTTCCAAAACAATAATAAGCCATCCAAATATCATAACAACATGCAAATATATTGTTAAATAAAGTGTGTGAGTGGTGACAGGCAAGGCAGCAGAATCCATGATGTGGCATTTATATAACATGCTAAAGAATGTGTGATACGCAGAATACAAACTGACACATTAACATCACAAGCATAAACAAAACAAACTCAGTTAAAACCCAGCATAATTCATTATGTCCCATGATTTATACATATATAAAATATAAAAAATAAAAAATAAAACTAAATAGATGCATGAGGAGAGAAAAGATCATCCGTAAATTTTAGAACAAAGAGAAGTCGTGTTTGTTCGAGGTACATAATTTGGACGGAGTACCCGTCAAAGGGAGTAGACATACCGAATGTGTGATATTCTCAAGAGAATCCACAATACAGTGAGCATAATCATAGCTTGGATAGATACACCACTTATCTCCAGCATGCGGGTGAGGGGTAAACTGGAAACAAAGTTGCATATAATCATATAGGTGATTATTCATAGCATGACCAATCAAAATATGGTTACGCGCACTGTTACCTTGATTCGATATGCAATAAGGTCATACATATTAAAGTTATCACTCTGCATGTCCTGCTTCATTCTAAGTGTAGCTTTTCCTTCTTCAATGAGACCCTGTCTCATATCCTCAAAAAGTTTCAAGGATTCAGCAATCGGTCTGTCTCTCCAAGGACTGTTCATCTTTTTTTCTCTATACTCCTTTATCTCGTCAGGTGTCTATAATCCAAGTTTTTACATGCATAAGTAACTTTCTTAGACAAAACAAATAGGATGAAAAAACTACAAAAGTTAAAACACATAATTAACAACTAACCATGAAGGAATCTAAAATTCTCAATCCATAAATAATAGTGCACGTCCACATGAATACATAAATACATGGCTAACTCCACAACAGGCCAATATTTTCAAACCGATAGCATAAAACAAAGATTGGAGAAAAGGTGCTAAACCTACAGGAAGTTTACTCCTCCTAGTACAGTTCAGATAACTGCAAATATAGATAATTTTACGTACTACCCCTTGCCTGGAAATTCTATCGTTGTGTCATTTTTCTTTCTATAAGAAACAGGAATATTGTTAAGAGAGATACAAATCTTGGATGAATTGAAGGGGCAAAAGTTAGCACATCTAAACGTGTACGGCCCGAGGATGTATGGAACTAAAAAATAAAAAGAAGACATGAAACAATTCTACAAGCACACAACTATTTCATGAGTATTGAACAGAACCTGATGATCAACATAGGCATGACCTCTTCGTATCAATTCCACAGCTAATTCATACAACTCTTGAAAGTAATCACTGGTATAAGTGATCTGGAATAAGAATAGAGAAAAATAACCCGTGAAAAACTGCTAGGAAACAAACAACATGCTATTGATGTAGGCTATCTGTAATACCTTGAAGGGCTCCCAACCCATCCACTTGACAATCTCTTCGATATGATCAATATATTCTTTCTTTTCTGCTTCAGGGTTTGTATCATCATATCTGTGAAAATAAAAAAGAAAAGGGGAAAAAAAAAAAAGAAAAGGAGAGCATTGAGACACAGACATCAGAGCTCAAAAATGTCATCTTGAGACCTCCGTCTCTCAAAATTCATCAAGAGCAATAGAAATTGACTATCAAAACTCAAAAGGAAATTGCATTTTGGGAACCTCTCCATCACTCTAAAAAAAATAATAATAATAATAATAAATATAAAAAAAATAAGCTCCTGCACTATAAATTAAAAGCTATATCTCCAAGAGGAGAAAAAAAAAGTAAAAAAAAAAAAAAGTAAAAATAAGAAGCAAGAGAGTATTATTAAAATTAAATGAAGCTGAGAAGATGGGAGAACAAGGAGTCCTCTATAAAACGGTCAAAAACTAAAAACACATCATAAATCGCAGAAAGCACGCCAATCCCTCACATCAAAGAGAAATGAATTCCTTAAGACTCCTTAGTAGCTGCAACGCATAAAAAATCCCAATGTTCATCTATATCCCATACACATATCACGTTTTTATAAACACTCAAATATAGCAAGCTAAAATTTTCCATAAATAACCAAGCAAAAAACTGGATTGTAATGGGAGCACAACTTTTCCAAGTAAATCTAAAGAGCAGAAAACGAGAATTAGCAGACTCTTCTTTCAGAAAGAGATCCACATGAAGAGGAAGCACCCCTTTTATCCACTGCATTAGATCTAAAGAAAACCCTTCCAGTAAAGAACTTAACCCAGCAAACTCTCCCTTTACAAACATAATAAGATTTCAAATAGATTGTATATTAGATGAACTATCAATAGTGCATATACTTTTAAATTTTGATATTAGGAATCATAAGCTTTATACATAGTCAGACAGCATCGCATGTGGATGGCAAAAGATCACATGTTCCCTGTTTTATTTCTTTTATTTTTTCCACCACATAAAAAATTAATTAAATAACCAGATAAGGCTAAGACAGGAAATTCTCACCTTAAGTAGCACAATCCACCTCTATCTTTTGCCAGGCCAAAGTCAACAAACATTGCCTAATTAACAATATATTAGGAACCCACTGTAAAAGCAATAGAATCTTAAAATAAAACAAATGGCTTACAGCAAACCTTGGCATGACCTATATGCAAATAGCCATTTGGTTCAGGAGGAAATCGAGTTAACACTTTCTGCGCTGTTACTTTTAAGTGCTTCTCAAGTAGTTCCTTTGTATTGCAACATCTCAGAACAGAACCATCACTAAAGAAAACTTCTGTGTGAACCTACAATTGCGCAAAAAAAAAAAAAAAAAAAAAAAAAAAAAAAAAAAAAAAAAAAAAGGAAAGAAAGAAACTAGAGTAAATATGATTCCAATGCATATAAAAGCTCTAGATGACAACGTATCAGAAAGAGCTCAAGATTTACGTGAAGCAACAATGTAAATCACTGATGGATACGTTACACATGCAAAATGAGAGACAATCTTTCTTTCAAGCATCTTTTTCGAATGACAATTTAAACAACTTGTTTGTAATAAGCGTTCACATCTCCATTAATAACATCAAAACAAAATGAAAAAGTGTTTACTTTTAAATCATATTGATAGCTTAAGCAAAACCCAAGTTCCACATCATGTCAGCTTAAACGCTACTAGTATCATTTGATTTCAATTACTTCACAAGACATAACCAACGCTTGGTTATAAAGATGTCTACTCCAAACTTTTAGGAGG
Organism: Morus notabilis; assembly: GCF_000414095.1. Lineage (NCBI taxonomy): Eukaryota > Viridiplantae > Streptophyta > Magnoliopsida > Rosales > Moraceae > Morus > Morus notabilis. The sequence goes on from NW_010365770.1 coordinate 17,793, forward strand.
TTGAGGTGATCAAACAATCTTTCAGACCTATCTACATCTTGCATATAATCAAATATTTTTTTTACTTTAACGAGGTAATCTGAGTTTTTCTGTCGTTTGCAAACCATATTTCTGTCAACATTAAGTTGTTGAAATGAGTTGGGAAAACTGATTCACTAACGTCCTATTCAAATTTAGTTCAATCTGATTTCATGTTATCAAATAGTTTCCGCAACATGATTGCAGTAGTCAAATATCTGATTTTGAGTCTTATCAATAACAAACTGCTCACAAATATTACCACCTAAATAATTATTGCTTCAACAGAGGGAAAAAATGTTATAAAAAAAAAAAAAAAGAAGAAGGCAGTCTTTACCTTAAAATTTTCCTCAGGTTTAGGGAATATGGAAAACGGATTAATATCTTCTTCAGATGGATGTTCTGTAGCAGAAATAACAATGTTTTTTTCCTACATAAGCATGGACATAGAATGAGAAAACAGGACTTGGGAGTCATATTTCTGATGGTGTCGATAAAATAGAAGGAAGAAAAAAAAAAACGATTATTAATTAGCTAACCTCAACTTTAGCAGGCTTTTCTTTCTTCTTTTTGGGAACCTTTTCATTATCTGCTGCAGTTCTTTCCCCAAGTAATTCATATAGTTTTGCATCAATCAGTTGCTGCAGTGAGATATAACGACACAAGGAACGTTTGTAATTAAACAACCATCTTATATAAAGTCCAAACAAGTAGGTAAAATAGATTCACCTTGACAACTTTCGGATCAGCCCATGGATGCCTCTTCCGAACATGTGCGAACAAATCACCCACTAGAAGAAATAGCGGAAAGTGAAATTTCAGTAGTGTTTAACAGAATGGCAAAGAAAAATCTTTTATTGTACTGTGAATATTATTCACTCCAAAATTTAACTGTAAGGTGATAAAAAGACCAATGAAAAGTGTTAAGATGGGTACGATATCAAGAAAGATAAGTACTAACAGAGTTGAGAAAACAAATACACCGATTCTATGCTTGTATGCATGTGCAGTTAGAAAATTTCAGAGAGAAAGAGCAAGAAGCTACCATTTGTTCTATAACGTTCCCCTAAGATTACATTCTCATTCTCTTCAAAAACATCATCAACGGTCTTTGAAATTTCTTCCACTGAAACCTCAACACCTGATTGCAAATACAAATACGTTACAGCTAACTACATATAGAAAGAAAAGCGATGGAATGTGAAGTGTTACTAAAAAACATATATCTATTTAATACTTGACGGACATGTCTTGTGAACTAGTATCCCTTTGTCAACCTTAGATGGCTTTCATCCCATGAGGGGTAGTGTTGACAAGAGCTGTTGGTGTGGACTGTGGTGTTGTGCGCGGTGGGTAATTCTTTCTCTGTAAATCCTTTTTACTCATCCTCTCTGATGATTAGTCCTTTTTTTATTACCCCCTCTTTGGTTATTTTATAATGGCAAGGTCTGCACTCATCATGTGTAGTAGAGAAAGTGGCCATTAATGGCTTTGCTTCCTCCATTGTGTTATGCAAGTCTGGTAGGGAAACCGAAACAGTGGAAAACTATTTTATTAATTACAGTTGTGCTGCTTTTTTTGTGGGCTAGAGCTCTGAAAGAAGTGGGTTTGAGTTGTGTTGTCCCGCAACAAATGTGGTTTCCTAATGGTGGCGAATTATAGGTGGAAAATAGGAGCAGCAAAGCAGTTTGGCTGTGGAAGTGTATTGTATTTGCTATTTTCTGGACACCCTGGCCCGAGAGTTTTTCCCCTTTTTTGGGATAAATTTCAATAAAAATTATTCCTTATTATGTTCTAAGCTTTGTTGTAGGCTTCCTTAACTAAAGCCTTCATCAATGTTTCATTCTTTCTATTTTAAGGAATTGGGGTAGTCTTTTAGTTGCTACTGATTCTTTTCAAGTGGTTGTTATCTTTGATTTTCTCTTCTTTTTTTAGAGGACTTCTTGTCCAGTTGTGCTCTTGTTATTCCTCGTTATCTTTTCTTCAACTATCTTCTAAGAAAGCCCTGTTTCTTGTAAGATAACTTTTTTTTTTTTTTTTTTGATAACCTGGGGTATCCAGGCCTCTTTGAGCACCTGACTAATCCCTAAGGGTGCGTGTAGACCCTCCTATCCGAACACACAGGGATAAACTGAGGGAGGTGCCCCAAGGGGAATCAAACCCAAGACCTCCAGCTTGTAAAGTGAGGCCCTGGGCCACTAAAGCTACCCCTTGGGGGTAAGATGACAATAATAATATATTAATGAGTAGCATGAACTATCAGGAGCATACCCAATAAAAGGTTGTCAAGTGAGACTCTGCATGCATTGGTGCCAATACTATCTAAAGCGTAAAGCAACTTACTAAAAAGGCAGACCCCAATACCAAAGAGGCTCCCGTATTATGACAGGCTCGGGGGAAAGCTCAATCCCATATGTACGCGGCCTTACCCCCCGAAGGAGAGGCTGTTTCCGGGATTCGAACCTTGGACCCCGGGTGCAAACGCAAGCGCTCCCGCCACAATGCGAAGGCCCACCTTCTTAAGGACATCTTGTGAAAAAATTCAAGTGAAAAAAAAAATGAGTAAATTGGTAATACCAACACCGCAGGCTTCTTCAAATTCATTCAACTTAAAATTCTCGGAGCCCGTAGTTGCAAAAAATGAAAAAGCCGCTTCTAACTGAGCTGGAGTTTTAATCTGCATATGATCAATTGCGTGAGAAACGTCATTACATTTAAATTTCATAAACTTTCCATTTTCAAGTAAGTAATTTCTACACTTTCTGTTTCTTAAGGACATCTTGTCCTCCAATCTATATATTTGATTCACATTAATATGTACCTTCTCTTATTTAAAAATAATAATAAATAATAAAAGGTAGTATGTGTAACAACCTTTGATGAAACAATATATTCTATCAGGGTTGGGCGATGCACCAGGGAATTTGCAGGATACTTTGTCGCGACCTGTCATAACAGGAACCACTTTTATGTATTATAATGAGCAAGATTATAGAAATTTTTTCCCAAAGTTATTTGAAAATAGATGAGAAATAACAATGAGATTTAGAGCACAGTATTTTCAGTAAATTGACACAACAAACTGTTATAGATTGTATTACTGTGTATAGGAGATTTCCAACAGCCCGACTGCATCCGTCAGTTACAGCAGCCTGAAAAAGAACCCGCGAAATAATAAATAATAAGAAATTCATTTCTTTTACACTTCATTCATTGTATCATCAACCCAACAATGTTAACAATAGCAAATTGTTGCTGAAAACAAAAAGAGCATACCTCATTAATGACGGCAGTGAGATTAGCAGTGACCTTGTTGTTGGCAATGGTATTTCGTGCAGTTCGCTCATCCAATCCAATGAGGAGAAAGAGCTCCAAACACTTTTCCTTGTCAAGGCTGTTGTCCTTCACCGGCATCCTTTCAACACCAGACCCCTTAGGAGGAAAATGAGAGTGGACATGAGATTTAAGGCAGAAAGTAAGGGCAGAACCTAGCTAAAAAATTAAGGAATTTGAAGCATTTTACATATCATTTTTTTTTTTTTTTTTGCATATCCACGCCAACCATTATGGATATTATGAACTAAAAAATATCAAAGAACAATTATTGGATTTAACCTAGGACGTGGGTAGAATTTTAACTTAAGCAGCGATTTCAAGTCCTTCAAAGAATCCTGATTTTTTTTCTCTCACACGAATAGAATAGGCAGGGACGACACCACTGCATGCCTGGGGGGCTTAAGCCTCCCCTCAACATTTTCTTCATTTGCAATTTTATATGTTCATTTATGCCAAATATGTACCCCCCACCCAAAAGTTAAAAACTTTCTTTTGTTCCCCCCAAAATTTTTAATGACTTATTGCTGCATAATACAAATTTTGCAAGAAGTTCGTATAAAATTTTGAGTCACAACGCCACTATATAATAAAAATTATGTGCTCTGACTGAATAGTTATAACATCTACTATATCTCTATTCGGGAAAAAATTATTACTATTTTTTTCTTCCTAGTAGCCTCACAAAAAATCTTTTTGGCTCCACCACTGATTAACCCCTAACCAAAATTCCTGGCTTCGTCACTGAAAATAGAAGAAAGGTATAAATATACATATATTTAGGAATTGTATTAAGTCCGACACCCGAACCATTCATATGCCCTTATTACATCGTACTTACGTTCATGTAACACTCAGCTTGCTTTGGCGTAACATTTAAAAAATATAATCCAACAAATATAACACTCAGCGTACATATTTGTTTAAATTGAGTGTTACACAATTGTGAACGATGTTACACGGATATATTAAAAAGGTTACATTTGCCGAACTGTACAGGGGTCAGACTATATACACACACATGTATGTATCCTATTTTCTTTTCTACAGAAACTAACCCAAATCTTCTGCTAGTAAGATCGTTAAACTCCTGGGCATGAAAAATACTGGACAATTGTACTCGTGGCTTCATCTTTATTAATTATTCTGCACGTAATTTCTGGCTATCGAAAGAAGGAAATTGGAGGGAAAAAAAAAAAAGCAAAGTATATTCTGCACATGCACGAGCCTAAATTAAGCAGAAAGAGAAAAAAAAAATCCCCAAATTGATTAACTAATTCTTAAGAAATGACAATTTTAACAAGAAAATCATGAAGAATAAAATGGATTGGTTCGTATCAAACTACTGAGAATTTCGGTATTCCATGAGGAACTGAAATGATGGCGAAAAGAGGAACTGAACAGGGAAATCTAGGATTAAGACGATGATTTGAGAGAAAATCAAACCTCAAAAGATTATCCAAAACGTTTCACTGCAGAAATTATTCTTCTTCTTCTTCTCACTGGAAAGCTCGGTGGTGAAGCCAGCGATTTTGCGATTTTTCCAAGATTCTTCTGTGGATTGGATTCCCTCCGAAAGCGATTTTGCGACTTTTTCAAAGAAGAATCGGAATCAGCAGCCCTCGGCTTGGCCTCCAAGCAAACGTTATTTGCACTTTTAGGGCAGGGGAAAGTGTCACAACAGGATTTGTATTGTAATGAAAGGTGAAAAAAATATACTACGCAGATACTTGGATGGGAAAAGAAAATTATTAATTTGAGTGTTACACAGTTCGCTTGAAGGTTCGTCATTCTGAATCATAGCTATTAATTTTTTAGAGTTTTTTTTTCTAAAAAGTTTAATTTTTAAAATTAAAATTATAAATTATAATTTTAGATTAAGGGTGTTCGGCGTCGGTTTTGATCAGTTCGGTGGCCGAAATGACCATGTCAGTTTTCTAAAAGTGGGAACCGAAACCGAACCGCATGCAACATTATTCGATTCGGTTCGGTTTCGATCGGTTTGGCAATCAGGAAGGTGACCTCAGTTAACCATCAGGTTACCAACATCTTTAATTGCATTTTTGACTAGAAAGTACTAAAAAATATAAAATTTTCCTTCAATGCAAACATGTAATCACAACAAATGAATACAAAGCACAACATCTAAATTGATAATTGTACAAACACAAGTGTAAAAAAACATTTAAATTGGCATAAGAAATTAAATTGTGTATTTTGTGACTTGTGTGAGTGAAAAACGACAATAGAGTTAAAAAAATCAACAATAAAAAAAAACTCTCTAACTCGGTCGGTTCAGTTTTTAACCGAACCACTAAACGTAAAACCGAAACCGAACCGTCATTGTGGCAGTTCGGTCGGTTAACCGAACCGATTGTGTTCGGTTCCACATGGCACCGTCGTTTTCGATTTTTAAACGGTCGGTTTAGGTTTTATAATTTTTTTGTACAATCCTATTCTATACTCATAAATTAAACTTTTCATTATAGAAAGCTATTTGAGAATATACTTATTGCCGTTATTTTTAAATTTAACTTATATCACTGATATCTTAAAAAATATTACTTTTCATATTTTGTGGTTATTATTTTTTTATATAACTTATATGTTATCTTTCATATTCTGAAAGTTATTTTTTATATCTTATAAAATATTTTTTTTCAGTAAAAATTTATCACAATATTTTTATTTAAAGATTGAAGTTTTATAAACTTAAGGTTTTTTTATTAACTTAGCGGTCTATCACTTATTGACTCTAATTTATCATTGATTAACCTGATAACTCTTAATTATTAATTAATAATAGTTAGTGATTAATTAAAATCAGTTTGTATTTATAAGTTTATTAATGATAAATTATTGATAAATGAATATTAATGAGCAATTATAAGTTTATTAATAATAAACTATTGATAAATTAATATTAATGAATCGTTAAGTAATTATTAGACAAATGACTAATTGATTCTAAGCCAATCCCTAATTGAGTGATTGATTTCTGTAAAAAAAAAAATGACCATTTCTTAAAATTTAAAAAAAAAAGTTTAGTCATTTATCTAAAAAGGTCTGTCATTTATTGACGAAGATAGTCAAAAACAACTATTTAGCTAATTTTTCCTTTTATTCTAAAGACATAAAATCGTTTCGGTATTCTTTTATAACAAAACATCTAGATAGTTTTTTTTTTTTTTTTTTTTTTTACAAATCGTTTTGATATTCTCTCCGTCATTGATTACATGTCAAGTGATTAATATTCTTAATATAGTGTAGATTAAAGTGTACCCTGTTGATACGTCATTTCCATTTAGCATTCTAGTGATAAACGATAGAAAATTTATGTGATGGGAATGTATAATCTAACGGTGGTTTTATAACTAACTTTTTAATAAACTCTAAAGTAAAAATCTTCCCGCCCAAATTCAAGAAAAACGAAAAATTTATAAATATGATTTATAAGTGATGCACTCATTCTGAATAGAAAGGAGATATTTCACATCAAGCAATGTTACATTTCAACTTCAACACCCATCTAATAATACAAAGCAATAAAAACAGCCAAAACAGAGGAAATAATCGCCCAGTGAAAATTAGGTTCTGTTCATTTCACCGATTTGAATTTAAAATTCGAGTCTTATTATAATAAAAAAAATTTAAAAATAGTCACATCTAATATTTTTACTACAGTAAAAAATTCTCATATAAAGTCACATTTAAATTCGAATCAGCGAACTAAACGCGCATTTAGTAACATTCTTCTCCTTAGATAACCCAGTGAAAATTAGGTTCTGTTCATTTCACCGATTTGAATTTAAAATTCGAGTCTTATTATAATAAAAAAATTTTAAAAATAGTCATATCTAATATTTTTACTACAGTAAAAAATTTTCATATAAAGTCACATTTAAACTCGAATCAGCGAACTAAACGCGCATTTAGTAACATTCTTCTCCTTAGATATAGATGTAGATATAGATTACGGAGAGTATGCTATCGGTAGAACCTGGAGAGGAACTTTCTTGTGAACAGTCAAACCATATACTTCACTCATGTCTAAGTCCTCTGGCAATTGATCTTCAAGCCCTGTGGCTAGCTTCCAGTAAAACCAATACAAAAGGCTGGCCATCAAACATTCAATATTAACAATCCCAAAAATCATCCTGGGGCACAATCTTCGTCCAAAACCATATGGATCAATTGAAAGTACTCTCGACTTTTGTAATCGAGTTGGTTTTTCTCTATAAACCTTTCAGTGATAAATTCCTCAGGCCCGTTGAGAAAGTTAGCTGTGTACACGTGTCACTAGTGGATTGGTTTCTGACAAAGTTTGTTAGAGTCTGTATTTAGCTATTTAAGACACAAAACTGTATTACACAAGTGGTTAGCAATAATACAATCTTCTACCCAGAAATCTTCTTTCTCTAGAATATTCTTTTTCCTGTATTTTCTCTCTCTCCAAACAAGGCCGATCCCATACGCTTGACTTGAGTGCCGGTGAACCGCCCATCCATTGATGATCACCTTAGTTTTTTTCAGGAATATGGTAGCCTACAATTTTGATTCTTGTTGAAGTTGTTAGAAATCAAAGATTCGGTGAAAACCACCACCTAAAAGTCAAGAACATTCATGTTAGATCATCAAAAATTAATAAATCTGTAAATGGAAGCGTACCTGAATCCATATTGCTTGATTTCTCTCTAGAGTCGTGCAGTTTGTCTTTCAGATCAACACGTTTTCCTAAAGAACCCTTTCTCTGTACTCTTTATGATGATGGGATGTCAGAATGAATGAAATGATACGTGTGATCTGTAGACTATAACTGCTATATATTGATAACTTCCCTGTTATCTTTTGGTATTTCTATTTTAGCTCATCATAAAAATAGAAATTATCCTTAAGTCTCTACACATTAAAGACTCACACCCTATTAGATACATTAAAGCCCAAAATGCCTAAACCTTAGTAGATCACTTTTAATTAGGCTTAACCTTATATGACAGCCCGTAACACATAATTATTCACATATAAGCCCAACATTGGATTAAGGATCCAACAGAAGTTTCACGAGGAATTAATAATGGGAGTAGTGGATGTAGTTTTAAGTCTCGTTCATTTTACCGATTTGAGTTTTCAATTCTAAATATTTAAAGTTAAAAACTTTTAAAAAATATCACATTTAATTTTTTTTTATTACAATTAAAATTTTTTTAAAAATATTACATCTCAATTTGAATTAAAAACTCACCTTAGAGTTTCTTTAATAACACGTTTAAGGTAACTCATGTGGTTGGTGTCATCCATTTCAATCTTTGCCTTTTCTCCCACCACGCTTCTCACTTCTTCTTGGACCTTCTTCATCACTTTGGGATTTCTCAGAAGCTCTGCCATTAACCATTCCATTAAGGTTGAACTAGTATCAACTCTTGCCAATAACATGTCCTGCAATTGTTGATGGAATGTATAATGCGCGTTCTATTTTTAACTTAAAATAATATTTTAGTATGTTATAAAGAAAAATCTTAAAAGTAAGAATAATAATCTTTAGCATAACAAAAAATAAAAAGGCTGAAAATTAGTTAATCAAGCTTTTAAGAGACGTTGGTATACTTTCCTTAAAAAATGGTGTGCAATAAAAAATAAATTTCTAGTAAGCGTTTACTTTTTTAATATTATCAAGTTTATTTTTTTTTTTGTTTCGTAGGATTTTTTTAATAATGTTTTTTTTTTTTTTTTTGTATTTTGTTAAGATTCATTACTTTCTAAAAACTTTTTTCGATAGGACTTCTTTAACGTTAAAATTAATTTTTAACTGTTAAATCTGATCAAAATCACATTAAATTAAAAAATATATAAATAAATAATTTATAAATAAATTTAATAGTTAAAAATATAAAATATATAAATAAATAATATATAAATAAATTTAATAGTTAAAAATATAAAATTACCGATAATTTATTTTTTATGGTCATAACCAGAGAAATTCCATATTTTTTAATTGCATCCAAAGCTTATTCTTCTTCGGGCATGATCATAAGAAACACGCTTAAGAGAATCATAAAAGACATTAAGAACATGATACGAATAAATAAAAATCAATGAATTAGTGGGAGATACCCGCACTTTCACATGGTCAGGAGTGAGCTCAAGCTCAATCTTGCTAGGATCCTTTTGAAGTTTAAGGAGAACATCCATGAAATCTTCAGAATCATAACCATTATAGCTATCATCACTTGAAGTTCTCGTATTTATTGCCTTACAATTATGCTCTTCAATAACCTGAGTGTAGAAATCATCCAACGCCCTAGAAGTTGATTTCAAGCTACTTATAAATCCCCGAACGACATCAATCCATCTCCAACGACGGAAGAAATCTCCCACGCTGAAAGCAATCATTTGAACAACTAAGATTATTACTTCTATGACATTATATAACATATTATAACATCTCTATCTATCTACAATATTGTCAATAGCAAAGAAAAGGAAGGAGAAATAAAGCTCATAATTATGTAATATTGATCTTGTTAAACGTTTTGACTTAGATATAATTGTCTTTTTTTTTTTTTTTTGGGAACAACTAAGATTATTACTTCGTTCTATATATAAAAAGAACCTTAAAGCAGGCTGGCCACCAGCCTGCTTCACCAACTTGCTCTTTTATTATTATTATTTTTTATTTTTAACTCAGGCTTAGTTTTAAGCCGCTATCGCTCACACATTTTCCACTCGTTTCCTAGTTTCTCCACACGTACGTGTATGGCTCACGCACCTTTTGCTATGTTGGTTTATTATGTCGTAAACACGAGGTCCACATACTCCAAGTCATTTAAACCTACTAATTTTGTAAGGTGCTCGACATGTATTACGGTGTTAAAGAAACTTAAAAAATTTATTGTTTATTGAATAATTAAGAAATTCATTTATACAATAATTTAAGAAATTTTGAATTTATTCTAAAAATAAATATGTGTAAAAATAATAATTGACAAAAAAAATTAAATAGGAACACATTAAAAAAATTTTATTTTAAACAATAAAAAATAAAATAAAAATATATGCGGAAAAATAACTTTATAGGAGCAAAGTGAGAAACATCATAAAAAAGAACTAATTAGAAAGGCTGCCACATGCTTTTTATGTATTGTTAAATTAAAATACTTGTTATAGAAATTTCAAAATTTAAAAACATAAGTGTTGAAGCATCTGTGGCCGTTGGTTAAAATGTCTTGAGTGGCTGACGTGGAACATTGAGTGTACATGATTCTTTGTAATAGTCTAAGTGTCATAAGTGTTACAGGTGTGCTTAGTCGGTGGTAGCTTAGGGGTATAAAGCTAAGTGTGCTGTAAAGTCATATTGTAACAGAGATAGAACTTAGAGAGAGAAAAAAGACAGAGCTTTCTTGAGAGAGAAAGATTAAGAATCCCAAGTCTGTAATCTTGAAGAACCAGTCAGAAATAAAAGTTCTCATTTTTCTTTCCACTTTTGTGTACGATTGAATCTTTGTGTTCTGCAACGAAGGCTGAAAGCTTCACAAATTGGTATCAGAGCCTTGTTCTGAGAACCAAGAATGACGATAACGAAGTTCGATATTGAGAAATTCACCGGAAAGAACGACTTCGGTCTATGGAGGTTGAAGATGCGAGCACTCCTAGTTCAACAAGGACTTGAAGATGCGCTGGGAGGAGAAAAGAATCTGCAGTTGTCCTTATCGGAGCCGGAGAAGAAGCAGATCCTGGACAAGGCTCACAACGCATTGATCTTGTGTCTCGGAGATAAAGTTGTGCGGGAGATTTCGAAAGAAAGAATTGCGGCAGCGATCTGGGTAAAGCTCGAAAGCCTCTACATGACGAAATCGTTGGCTAATCGGTTGTTCTTGAAACAGAGGTTGTACACGTTCAAAATGCCGCCGGGAAGAACGATTGAGGAGCATCTGGACAAGTTTAATAAAATAATTTTGGATCTTGAAAATATCGACATTAAAGTCGAGGATGACGATCAAGCGTTACTGTTGTTGAAATCCCTACCCAGTGCCTATGAAAACCTCTCGGATACATTGATTTATGGGCGGGATAGTCTGACATTGGAGGAGGTTCAAATTGCCCTAATGTCCAAGGAGCTCAAGAAGAAGTCTGAGACAAAGGGGGAAGGATCTGGGGATTCATCAAGCGAGGGGTTATTCGTAAGAGGAAGACCAGAGAAGAGGGAATTCAAGAACAAGAATCAGTCATCAAGATCCAAGTCAAAAGGTAAACTGAAGTGTTTTATCTGCCACAATGAGGGGCATTTCAAACGGAATTGTCCTGAAAGGAATAAAAAAAAGCCCAGTGAAAAGACTCAATCAGATGGAGATGCAGACGTGGTTTCTGAAGGATATGAGAGTGCAGAAGTCCTCACAGTGGCTGATGCGGATGCAGGAAATGAATGGGTTCTGGATTCAGAGTGTTCATTCCACATGACGCCTCATGAATCATGGATTTCTAATTACAAGAAACTGGATTCTGGGCAGGTACTTCTGAGAAATAACAAGGCATGTAAGGTCTTGGGAACTGGCACGGTTTCAATCTTGATGGCAGATGGATGTGAAAGAAGACTCCACAACGTCAGGCATGTCCCAGAGTTAATGAGAAACTTGATTTCCTTGGGAATGCTTGACTCGGAGGGTTTCATGTTCCAAGCAGAAAGTGGGAGATTGAAGGTGGTAAAAGGTTCCATGGTGTTCATGAAAAGAACCAGGGAGAATGGCATGTATCTGCTCCAGGGCAAGACGGTGATTGGAAGTGCTGCAGTAGCCTCAAAGGTGATTCAAGACTACGCCTCACTCTGGCATTTCAGACTGGGACATGTCAGTGAGAGAGGGCTTCAAGAATTGGGAAACCAGGGAGTGCTGGAAAAGGAGAAGCTGAAGAAACTAGACTTCTGCGAGCACTGTGTCTTTGGAAAATCTTGCAGAACCAGGTTTGGAACTGGAGAACACCGAACAAAGGGGACACTGGATTATCTGCATTCAGACTTGTAGGGGCCTTCAAGAATCGTGTCCATAGGTGGAGCAAGGTACTTTATGTCTGTGATCGATGATTATTCCCAGAGGGTGTGGGTGTTCATTTTGAAAAATAAAGACTTAGCCCTGTAAAATTTTAAGCAATAGGTGGTTTTGATTGAGAATCAAACTGGTAAAAGGGTTAAGAGGCTTAGAACTGACAATGGATTAAAATACTATTCTGGAGCGTTCAAGGAGTATTGCAGTTCAAAAGGGATTGCTAAGCAGCTTACAGTTAGGGGTACTCCATAACATAATGGTCTTGCTGAGAGGTTCAATAAGACTATTTTAGAGAGGGTTAGATGTATGTTTTCTGTGTCAGGACTACCTAAGACGTTTTGGGCAGAGGCAGTTAAAACTGCTTGCTATTTGATTAATAGATGTCCATCCTCAGCAATACAGTTTAAAACACCATTGGAAATGTGGTCTGGAAAGCCTGGCAGCTATGAAAACTTGAAAGTGTTTGGGTGTGTGGCATATGCACATATCAAACAAGGCAAGTTGGAACCAAGGGCAAGGAAGTGCATCTTCATGGGGTATCAAGATGGAGTAAAGGGTTTCAGACTCTGGAATGCAGAAACAGATGGGCCAAAGATTATCATCAACAGGGATGTAACCTTCAATGAGACTCAATTCTATAGAGACTTGAAGCCGCAGTCAGAAGGTGGAATGGGGCAAACACCTGATGAGGGAATATAATTTGAGGTGGAGCCTTTGGAGCAAGCTGGCATAACTCAAGCTGAGACAGGTTTAAATGGAGATCAGCCAGCAGTAGGAGGATCGGATCAGCATGATTATTGCCTAGCCAGAGATAGACAAAGGAGGGAAATAAGACCGCCTAGCAGGTACGGGTATTTAGACCTCACTGCTTTTGCATTGAATGTAGCAGAAGAAATAAATGAACCTGTAAGCTATGAACAAGCTATAAATTACCCATAAAAGAAAAAATGGAAGCAGGCAATGAGGGAGTAAATGAACTCTTTGTTTAGAAACCAGACTTGGGATTTGGTGAAAAAACCTCAAGATAAAAAACTAGTGAGCTGTAAATGGATTTTCAAGCATAAGGAGGGAATCCCGGGAGTGGAAAATTCAATATTCAAAGCAAGATTGGTGGCTAGAGGTTTTACACAGAGAGAAGGGATAGACTACACAAAAGTCTTCTCTCCTGTGGTAAAACACACTTCAATCAGGGTACTGCTTGCTCTCACTGCAGTTCAGAATCTTGAATTGGAGCAGCTGGACGTTAAAATAGCCTTCCTCCATGGAAAGCTTGAAGAGACGATATACATGAAGTAACCTCAGGGATTTGAGGTCAAGGGAGATGGGGAACCGGTTTGCTTGCTCAGGAAGTCTCTCTATGGACTAAAACAGTCCACAATGCAATGGAACAAAAGATTTGATGAATTTATGATCAAATCTTGCTTTTTTAGAAGTCAACATGATAATTGTGTCTACTTCAAATCACTTAGAGAGGACAAGTTTATATATTTGTTGCTTTATGTGGATGACATGCTTATAGCTTGTCAAGACTTGACAGAGATTAATAAAGTCAAGGAAATCCTGCAAACTGAATTTGAGATGAAGGATCTCAGAGCTGCTAAGAAGATCCTAGGCATGGAGATCACTAGAGACAGAGAGAAGAAGATTATGTCTGTCACGCAGCAAGGGTATACAAGGAAGGTGATTCAGAGATTTGGAATGACAAATGTCAAACATGTACTAACCCCTCTAGCTCAACATTTTAAATTGTCTGCTGCTGATTCACCAGAAATTGAAGATGACAAGAAGTTCATGGAAGCTGTACCTTACTCAAGTGCCGTAGGCAGTTTAATGTACTACATGATATGCTCAAGACTAGACTTAGCTCATGCGGTAAGTGTGGTGAGCAGATTCATAAGCAATCCTGGAAAATAACACTGGCAAGGAGTAAAATGGATACTGAGGTATCTACAGGGAACTTTAAATCATGGTTTGGTGTATGGTCAAGCAGGTGGAGCTTGTGAGAAGTTGTCGGGTTATGTAGATTCAGATTTTGCAAGGGATTTGGACCGTCGAAGATCTCTCAATGGTTATGCATTTCAAGTCCAAGTATGTACAGTGAGCTGGAAGACCACTCTTCAGAATGTGATAGCCTTGTCCACTACGGAGGCTGAATATATTGCATTAACTGAAGCAATAAAGGAAGCTTTATGGCTTAAGGGATTACTAGAAGAGTTGGGTATCAAACAGAAGGAAGTGGTAGTACTCTGTGATAGCCAAAGTGCTATACACTTGTCCAAGAATAAAGTGTTTCATGAGAGAACTAAACACATTGATGTGAGGCTGCATTTCATTAGAGATATTGTGTCTAAAGGGGAATTGTAGGTGAAGAAGGTTTCTACTGAGGACAATGCCGCTGATATAACTACTAAGTCATTACCAGCTTCAAAGTTTTAGTACTGTTTGAGGTTGTTGTATGTTAAACCAGCAGAGCAGAAATGAAGTCTTCTGGGAAGGAAAAACTAAGGAGGTGTCAGGACATGGTTAATCCAACGTCCAAGGTGGAGATTTGTTGAAGCATATGTGGCCGTTCGTTAAAATGTCTTGAGTGACTGACGTGGAACATTGAGTGTACAGGATTCTTTGTAATAGTCTAAGTGTCATAAGTGTTACAGGTGTGCTTAGTCGGTGGTAGCTTAAGGGTATAAAGCTAAGTGTGCTGTAAAGTCATATTGTAACAGAGATAGAACTTAGAGAGAGAAAAAAGACTGAGAGCTTTCTTGAGAGAGAAAGATCAAGAATCCCAAGTCTGTAATCTTGAAGAACCAGTCAGAAATAAAAGTTCTCATTTTTCTTTCCACTTTTGTGTACGATTGAATCTTTGTGTTCTGCAACGAAGGCTGAAAGCTTCACAAACGTAAGTATTCGATAATATTTAAGGGTAATACTTTATAAGTTTTTTTTTTTTTTTAAAGGTACTTCCTAATTTACTCTTTCATGGAGTGTTCCTTTATAAGCATATTTGTTGTTCCTTTTTTTTTTTCATTTTATAGCAGTGATTTTGCTCTTGGATATCTGTGTACAAAGATTTTACAGCACGTTTGGTTCATAAATTCAGAATCATGATTCATATTTATTCTCGATTTACGTATATTTTTTTTAGAGAAAATACTGTAGCGAGTCACGAATCATAATCCGAACCATGACACGGATCCTTGAACCAAACACTTATTGTGATTTATTTGATTCGCAACACCATATCTCAAGACATGGATGCTTATCCGTCTTTTCTATTTTGTGGCTTTCCATTTTTTTTTTTTTGTTCCTTTTGAAACCATTAAAAATATTCATCAAATGAAAAACCAGACATCAAATATGATGAAGAAATTGTTTTTATTTTTGAAATATTATCAAGATTATCATATTAATTTTGTTGAAACGATGTTTAATGGTTGGTTATAATACTATTTAATAGTAGTTTTTTTTTTCCTCTGCTGGTATAGTATCTTCTATTTTTCTCTGTACGTAAGGAATGGAGAAAGGAAAGACAGATACATGAACGAGAGAGGAGATTGCAGGAAAAAAACATAAGGATAAATAAATTAGGGAGAGAAAACAACAAAACCAGATCGAACTACAACATGTTGTTGTATAGGCAACTAGCCTTGAGTAGTGTATGCCGGTTTGGTTTATGCGTTCAAACTAATGATTTTTTCTGACGTTTGAAATTTAAATTTTTTGTAAGAAGAAAATACTGTAACATAATCAAAATTATGAATTTTAACGCATGAAATAAACGAGCCCGTCAAGACTGAATCGCACATCGTTGACAAAGAGGAAATGGATCAAACATGTTGAGGAGAAGCTTCTACAAAGGCCAATAGCCGACAGCCGATGTCATTAAGCCTGAACTTCTCATCTACTTGAAAGTTTGATAAGAGCATGACTATTCTAATTGTTATCCAAAATAGAGAAGAAAATTTTGTAACTAGAGATGTGACCATAATGAGAGCAAATTGATAGTCAATGTTTTGGCTATTGATCATGCGACAATAGGGAAGAAGATATTCATGGGAGTTTTTCTTCTGATCCTATTTTGTTTTATATGTTGAAATTTAGTTTCTAAAATGAGCAAATATAAATTTCAGATTACCAAATCTGTTTTAAGTCTTCTTTTTGGTACTTCATTTTCATTTTTTTTACCCTTCTTTTGGTGGTTTAGAAGAGTTATTACATGTTAGGTTGTACGTTGTGTTTGATTATAGAATATTATCAAACAAATACTATACATTTTAAGTAATTTGAAAAAAAAAAAAACACATTTTACATTTCACTTTTCACATTTCATTTATTTTAACAAGCTGGAGTTTGAATGGATATTGAGATATATGAATGAACATGAATGTCATTATGCAGTGGGTTAATGGAGTTTTTTTTCCCTTAAAAAACAAATTTAATTTATCAAATTTGTTATTGTTTCTCTATTCCTCTTCTTGAATGACTGTGATTTTGGACCTTTTGTACTTGTTAATTGAATTTTTTCTTCATATAAATCTTTTAATGTACTTTTATATACATAAACAACATATTTTTACATGTGATATATTAATTTTATAACACAGGCACGTGCTTTAGCACGTGCCCATCTTTATTAGTCATAAGAAAAAGTTGGGTCTAGAAGTATGGGACACATGGTGATATTTTATTTAAAAAAAAAAAAACAAATAAACAAACGAATATGCCATAAAATTAAACAAAAATGATATGTTCAACGTTGTATGTATCACCAAGATGTCAATGATTTGCAAAAGTCAACAATTTGATTATGAGTGCATGGCAACATAACCGTTTCGTTTTATCCATAATAAATAATTTTGGCAAATTTTACTTTGAACTTTCAAATTAGTAGTAGTTAAGTTCAAGAGCTTATGAAATATTATAGCGGCGACATAAGATGATTTGTACGTGACATGATTTAAAAAATGGCAAACTTTATTTATCATGTACGAATATCATATTTTAAACTATCAATTTATAAAATTTGTTAGCTATTAACCCTAATTGCTACTAATTTTAAATTCATAATATAATTGTTAAAATTGAAAATTTGAGGTGTAACGAAAACTTTAAGGTATAACGGTGTATTTTACTCTATTAGAAAAATTGAATTTGCGTTAGTTCATACCTTTCTAGTCGAACAAGTAATAGGGAGTCGTTCAAATTATAACATCAATTATTTGCATATAGTTGCGATCATTTATGCGGTACTGATCACAAGAGTAACATATTCTTTGGAGGAAAGAAGACAAATAACATTGAGTGTATACTACTGAATTTTTATCCCTTATTTTTTATTAATATTTTTTTTGATCAAATAATTATGTTAAGAGATATAGAGATAAATGATCCTTTTTTAAAGGGTTTTTTTTAAATAGCTGAAGTTTTAAAAAATAGTATAATAAAAAAAATAAAAATTTAGACTCATATAAATTTCTGCCATTTTCGCCATTCCCTTTGAGAAATATATAACAATGAGGTCCAAAAGATGGTTGTAAAATTGTTTCAAGATATATATGATGACAAAAGAAAGTTGCAAAGTTTTTATCTTCAATTGACTTTTGAATCAATCAATTTTATCATGGAAATTTTTCATTAACTTAAATGGGAAAGATCAAGATGGAAAAGTTGACACGCCAGTTTTTAAATCCAAACGCTCATCGACGTTAATTAGATAAACAAAACACATAGGCCTTGTTCGTTTCGCTGATTCGAGTTTAGAATTTGAGTTTTGTTACAGTAAAAAGCTCTCACAAACAGTCACATCTGACTTTTTTATTACAATAAAAAGCTCTCATATAAAATCACATCTTAACTCAAATTCTAAACTCGAATCAGCGAAACGAACGAGGCCTATATAATTAAACATGTCATATTCAGATATTCTTGGAGAACGTCACGATTTTCCCTTGTAGTTGCAGGCCTTGGGCTCGTACTATGAATACAGCCAGATTATAGACAGTTGGACAGCAGATTGATAAAGCCCGATACTAAAAGTATAGACCGCGGGCTTAAATAATCTTGACAAAAACTCGCTGAATTTTTACCGTTTACTTTTAAATTATAACATTTTTAATTAAATAATTACACTAATAAAAGAGTATTTATCAAGAATAAAGAGTAAAAATTTAGACTCGTACACTTTTAATGATAAATTTTCCATTATTTATAGGGCTTTATTGTCATAGCTCATGAATAAAATCCTATCGAAAGGAATCAAGGATACAGTTTTGAATGGGGTGATTTAGACATATGGCCGAATTACAACTCCAGAATTAAAATTTGGCTTAGGTTTGAGAATATCTCATACATAACCTAATTGTATAATGTTGTTTAACTAAAATATTATGTAATTAGATTATTGACCTTATAATTATATATTATTTTTTTTACGTAATTTAGATATTGCTCTACTTTTTTTTCACGATTTGTGGGATATCTATCTGTTTTAAAAAATTCAATTCCCAAAAATAAAGTAATTGAACTATTATTAAATCATAAATTAATTAAATTGTTGTTGAAGATATAATAGTATTTGAAAGTTTTAAAATTCTACCGTATGATCATTATTTAAAAAAAAATAGATTTGTAGTAAAAATTACTTTTGATTTTATTCTTTCATTTGAACATGTTGTACAAGACGCGCAGACTTTTTGATGCTTTATAATTGATATTAGGATGGGTTGTTCTATTACGTTATAATTGATATTACATTATATTAATGTTCTATTTTAATGATATGTTAGTATCTTAATGATGTCTATTACATTATAATTGATATTATATCATATTAATGATGTTCTATTTTATAATTGATATTAGGATGATTGTTCTATTACGTTATAATTGATATTACATTATATTAATGATGTTTTATTTTAATAATATGTTCTATTAGGATGGGTTGTGCTGGAGGAGAAAAATTTGGCAGTTAGTTATAAAAAATCGTTTTTTATTTCTCTTTTATTTTATACTAAACTAAAAATCGTTTTCATTTTTATTTTTTGTTTTTATTACGCCAAACATCATTTTAAAAACGTTTTTATTTTTTTTTGTCTCAAAAAATATAAAAAATAAAAATGGAATGAATTCTAAACACGGTCAATTAAGTGCTCCATTTATAGTAAACAAAGAAAAGTCGGATCATAGTAATGAGGTTCCTTTTTTTTTCTTTCATTTTCCTAACTTTGTGAATTTTTATTAGCTGTGCTGATTTACAGACAGCTCAAGTGATCACTATTATTTTTTTCGTTCTCCAAATCATAACTCATCACAGTTCTGACATGCAAGTTGATTATGAAGTAGGAATAGAATATTTTGTTTTGGGAAGATCCCGATATGAAATTAAACATATGATATTGTCGAATCTTTTGTTTACTTGAGGCAGAAAGAATTTATATCGCTGCATTATCAAGCACATGAACCATTTCATGACTGAATGTTGCAGTATTTGTGTGCATTGGTATTCACCAAATACAGCCCAAAAATGAAAACCCACAAAAAAAAATTATCACTTATGTTTAAACAAATTTTTTAGTGAATTCAAATGTTAGCGTCACTATTTCTATTACTCTTTTTATCATTTTATAAATTTATTGTTTGACACGTAAACTCAATTAATATGATATATTATTATTTTAATAGAAAAATAAAATAGTGGAGTACACGTGTTAAACAATAAATGCAGAAAGTAACAAAGAGAGTGACAAAAAGAGTACAATAACATTTTTCGCCATTAGTTTTTGGGTTTTTTCATTTTTATGCAATGCATTTTCAGGTTATCAAAAATTTATATACATTATATATATATATATATATATATATATATTTACATATTTATTTTATATAATATATGTTTATTTGTTTTTT
>NW_010365770.1:38117-48029 GCF_000414095.1 Morus notabilis
TTTTTTTTTCTCAAATGTTCCCACTTAAATATTTTTCCTACTCAAATATAATATTCTCATACCTAACACCTGAATATTATTTTCCCACACACTTTATTCCTACAAACTTATTCTCATTAATTTTATCAAAAAAATTTTGGATAGCTAACAATAATTACACAAGGCACAAACAAATTTGTTTATTTAATTTATAATTTTTGTATGATTAGTTAGGTGAAAATAGCTTATTAAACCTTTAATGTTTTATTTTTAGAATAATATATTTTGTTAAAAATTACATAGTTCTAATAACGTCTTAAAAAAAAACTTTAAAAAATCTCTATTTTTAAAATTTCGTATATCTAATAACACAACTGAGAAACACTTATTCATAAAAATAACTTTTTACAAATTTTTATTTGCAAGATAATTAAACTAATTACATTGTGTGCTTTACGTCTTAAGGCACTCGCTAAAAAAATTTTAAAAAAGTTATTTTACTAATTTCACTTTTTAAGGTTATTTGTTGTGGAAAATTTTTTCAAAAGGAAAAACGATTGAGAAACTAAGGACCAATTTAACATCATTGTACTTTTAAAAATTTTATTGTAGAATTACAGTGACTAGAAACATATAGGTGTTTAGTATATATATATTTTTTCAGGGTCACTATGAATACTGTAAGCAGAAATTTACGAGTTTGTAAGCTCTTACATAGAATTATTGTGGAGATATACAGTGACTAAAATAGACATACTTTAACACGCATATTTATAGTTAGGATTGCATGATAATAAAATCACCAAAAAAAAGCTACAATAATGAAATAAATACTAAATTTCTTGTTTATTGTTGTTATTTTTAAATATTTTGATAACTAATAAAAATATTTGAGTAAATTTAGTAGTATAATTATTAAAGATTTTCAATTTTTAAATAAATATTCAAAAAATAACTTTTTTTTAATTTGGCATGGAAAAAAATGGGCAAATTAGAAAGTAAGTTTTATTTGTTAAAATTATTTTAATAAATTTAGACAATTAGAACAAAAATTGCTTCTTAAATACTGCTCTAGGAAGTAATTTTAAGAAGTTAATAGACAAAACAAAACTTATCAATAACTCTTACATGTTGAACTTCTTAAGAAAAAGTGGGGGAACTAAAATCAATCCCTAAAAGCATTGCTAAACCGATCCCAAATACTTTCTTACCTTCTACTAGTACTGTAGTACATGAACATTATTGACGGTGAAAATTCATCAACAAAGAATTAACGAATTTTGAGATAAATATATGTGATTCGCAGCGATATAAATACAGAAGAACGGAGTTAAATGCAACAAAAATAAGAACACGTGAAGATTTATAGTAGTTCACTCTCGATTTAAGAGCTACATCCACTATGGGGAGGAGGACAAAATTTCACTAATTTGAGAAGAGATTACACGTTTTTTCCTCAGTGTGAGATTTCATAGAATTTCTAGTATATAATCTCCTATTTCTAGCTTAAGTCACCGCTCATAAACCTTCCTTATTTGAATGATATTTCCCTTATCTTTTCTCAAAAGATAGAGATTACAATCAATTAGTGCAGTTTTGATATTTAAATTTCATATTTAAAATATAAATCTTGTCTTCTTGAGCAAATCTCACGGATTCATTATCTTTCCATAACCTCGACTTCGTAATAGCCTCGATTTTGTAAGAGTCGGGCGAAGCTTCTTCGCCTTAGGTGTAGCATGAAGCCTCGTCTCTGTGAATACCTCTTAGAGCCTTGCAAAACCTCGACTCTTTAAACACTTGGTCTTACGAAGCCTCGACTCTTTAAACACTTTCTTGATCTTGAAAAGTCTCGACTCCGTAAGGATTGGACGAAGCCTCTTCTCCTTAGGCACAACCTGAAGCCTCATCCCTTTGAACATTCTTAAAGCTTCTTGAAGGGTCAACTTTATGTCGTTATTGTTTAATGTTGATGACATGGCACCGGGGATGAGTTGTCATTGTACTCTTAATGGGCTTATTAATGACATTAGACCTTCTTAATAGGTATTTGTTTTTACCCTACAACATTTGCCTTCCAGATCGAGGCATTCTTATGGATTACTTCGAGCTTTCACCAGAAATGATCTTTTCTTGACTCCTCCTTAAGGTTTATTACTCGCGAATAGGTATTTGTTTTTACCCTACAACATTTGCCTTCCAGATCGAGGCATTCTTATGGATTACTTCGAGCTTTGACCAGAAATGATCTTTTCTTGACTCCTCCTTAAGGTTTATTACTCGCGAAGAATTCTATCCTTAAGCAATGACGTTTCTGTCTATGAAGATTAAATTCGCCAGCATACATCATTATATGAACAACATTAATAGCATAGTAAATACATATCAATACGATTGAAAATGAAGATCTTGCCGCCTGAGAAAAGCTGTTTGTGGGATTAGGACTCTGGCATCTATGATGGGATTGCAGTCCTTACCATATCCTTTTAATCATGTTGATCTTCACTAAAATGTTGGTGAACTTGGACACTTGTATTGTATGCACAAAAATAAACTGAAGACTTTCTCTAATAGTCCCTGTACAAATAGACTATTGATAGTCTCTTATTTTTTAATCGTTAAATATGTATCAAAAATTATCTGCATATTTTTTCAATCTAATGTGATTTTAATAAGACTGAAGACTTTCTCTAATAGTCCCTGTACAAATAGACTATTGATAGTCTCTTATTTTTTAATCGTTAAATCTGTATCAAAAATTATCTGCATATTTTTTCAATCTAATGTGATTTTAATAAACTCCAACGGTAACAAATCTTTTTCTTTTCTTAAAAAAAGTAAGTTAATCTCATAAATAGTTTTTTCTCAATATCACTTCAGTTTCTAACTTTTAAAACGTCTCACAGTCAGTCTTTGAAATTTTATTATTTTTCAGTTCCGGTTCTTTCATTAGTCATGTGTTAAATATTTGATGAAATCTGTATAAATTAAAGATCAAAATTATAAATATCTAACATTTAGGGGCTAAAATAATAAAAAAAACAAAAGTTAATCTCACAAATAATTTTTAATTTTAAACAGTTTCCAACTTTGATCCTTAATTTATTCAGATTTCATTAAATATTTAACACTTAGTTAATGAAATGATCAAAAACTGAAACAAAATAATAAATCCTCAAGGACTAATAGTAAAATATTTTAAAAGTTAAGGACTAAAGTGATAATGAATGTAAATTTTAGAAACTATTTCCGGGATTAACCCAAAAAGAATAAAAAACTTGAAAAGCTTTTTAATTTGATTAGGATAAGTCTGGTTGATAACTTCTCCCGTCCTTAATCCAATCTTGATAAATATATTTATTAATATTCTGTTTTGAAAATATCACCAAGCCGACCTTAGCTCAGTTGGTAGAGCGGAGGACTGTAGTGGGTGCAAAAAACCTGATGGCTATCCTTAGGTCGCTGGTTCGAATCCGGCAGGTCGGATTTTTTAAATTAATTTTTTCACGAGTCTTCTTTAAAATCTGTAATAAGTCTAAAATTAATTTATTCATTTCGTGATATGAAAGATAGAGAAGTGCCCATTAATGTGTCGCAATTTTCTTTCCCCATTCCATTTGGAATTTGGTAATATCAGGTAAACATATATGTAAAAATAGTCAAAGGATCAATATCCTTTTCTTAACAAAAAAAAAATTTATAGTTTTGTTGTACTATAATTCATTTCTAAGTCATTATTTCTCGTTTATTTCACCGATTTGAGTTTAAAATTTGAGTTTTGTTATAGTAAAAAGCTTTCAAAAAACGGTCACATTTAACTTTTTTGCTACAGTAAAAAACTCTCACATAAAGCCACATCTCAACTCAAATTAAAAACTCGAATCAACGAACTAAACGGATTAGTGGAACAATTAAAACCCCAATTGCTCAAAATACAAGTTGTGTCTGGCTGTTTTTGTAGTCAATTAGATTTCCAACTAATTTTACATTTTATGCAGTCTTAACTCAACAACTACGGGTACATAAACGATTATTAACAAAATGTCATTCCCTTATCTTAGTGGATATTTAATTGATGGATTCAGAATTATTTTCGATTTACGTGTATTTTTTATGAAAAAAATACTGTAATAAGTCACGAATTATAATCTGAATCATGATACGAATCCACCAACAAAACACTGATGGTTGTAATTTCCTATCTAATAATAATGTAATAATAATAATAACAAATTATAATTATCATTACTATTAGTGATAGTAGTATTTGTTTTTAATTTAACTAGCGGAAACAATATCGTGCTACCAAAAAGGAAATGAAAGGGTAGCAAAAACAAGAAGAACCATCGAACACAAGCCAACCCGCACCACCAAATAGGTTGGGGAGCACAGGAGCCATTTTTTGTGTTTGGCACGGTCCATTACTTTGTTGATGTCACGCTGTGATGTCCTTCAAATTCCCCAACTGACTTGTCTCATGTTGTGCATGCGTCAGTAAATCGCGTTGAATCAATATACGGAGACTTGTAAATAGTAAGACACGTCATGAGTAGATATGAGGTTGTGCTAAACGTGACACGTCATGAAATCTACCGTGAGCAACGCCTTCTATCCCAGCTTGTGAATTGGTCCTCATGACACATGGTACCTTCCTAATGGACGATCGGCTCAATATGTCGTCACTATTATTGACATCACAAAGTACGAGAATAATACCATAAGAGCTAAGAATATGGTTGGTAGGAAGGAAAAAAATATGATAGAAAATAAATATAGAAGTGATAAAAAAAAGTAATGATAAAAAGAAAATTAATTTTTTTATGTTATTTGGTACGAGAAGATGAAAAGAAAATGAGTTTACTTGCACTTGTTTAGTATTAGAAGTTAAATTAAGAAGAAAGAGAAAATTTTACTCATAAATTACTTTTATACTCTTAAATTTTTTGCTTGGATGTTGATGGAGAAAATGATAATTTAGTAACTTTGCTCACTTTAATTAGTTGTCCTCATTTTTCATTCCATTTTCCACCCGCTTGTGGAAAGAAGAAAAATGGTGAGACTCACATGTATTATTTTTCACTCCATTTTCTCTTCCTTTCTCTTTTCTCTGCCACTAAACAACCTACATTTTCATTTTTTTCTCCCAAAATCTCTCCACCTTCTTCCTTCCTTTCACTTTTCTTTCCTACCAAACATAGTGTAACGCTCAGTATTAATAGAATGCAAGTGGACTTTTGGTTTTAAGATTTAAAATTATGATTCATAATTATTTTTAATTTATATGTATTTTTTATGAGAAAAAATAATGTAACGAATCACAAAGTATGATTCAAATCATGACATGAATATACTAACTAAACGCACTTTAAGTTTCACAGTATGAAACTCATAAATAAAATTCATCTTCTATTAATAGTGGTGCTTGAGAGCATCTTTAAGAGAACTTTTTAATTTTTAACTAAATTCTAAATAAAATGGTTAAAAGGTGATTTTATTTAGTAACTTTTTAATGAGTCATTCAAACCATATTCTCTATTTTAATTAAATATAAATTATTTTAATATTTATTAAATTAAAAATATAAATAATTTTATTAAATTTAAAAAAACATTTATATTTATTATGATTTAAAAGAATAAAATAATATAAAAAATTAAATCACTAGCATCTTCTTACTAACTAAATTAATCAGTGTAAAATATATTTTTTAAAATAGTCAATCATCTAGTTAATTATTTGAGCTTAAAAAAACTAAATTCTAACTAAATTATTAATTATTTTAATTAAAAATATAAAATAACTAATAATTGAGTTGTTCTAACACCAGGAGTGCTCCTAATCGTTTTTCTATCCATGTATCCATGACACCAATTTTGCACCGACGGAAAATTGTAAAACCTAGCTGTCATCCGTATCTTTATGTAATTGTAACCCCCTGTGGGCTCCACACACACCATGACATCAAACCATAATTGAAGTGGTCCATGCTTACTCGTGTGCACGTTTCTCCACGTGGCATAATATCAAATGTGAAAAATCAGTTTCGTTAAGATAATGATCGGTGGTGTCAATTCAATCATAGGGAGTGGGACTTGGATCTCTGTCTAATTTTCCCTGTCTCAATCCGTATTCCTGATTAGTTTGTATATTTAAGCCTTATTTAATTTAATTTATTGATTCTAATTTTTAATTCGAGATATAATTTTATATGAGAGTTTTTAATTGTAATAGAAAAAAATAAAAGTAATTTTTTATGAGGGTTTTTAACTATAATAAAATTAGAATTAAAAAGTCAAATTAGTAAAATAAACGAGGCCTTCGTCATCGTTCATTTTACCGATTTAAATTTTTAATTTTAAGTTTTTACAATTAAAAACTCTCAAAAAATACCACATTTAAATTTTTTACTATAATTAAAATTTTTTAAAAAATATCACATTTTGTAATATTACATTTTGCTATGTGGTAATATTACATTTTGTTATATATGTAGGGTCCTTTTGTATTTTATAATGATATAGTCATTATTTTATTTATATTAAATTTTACTATTACTGTAATATTTCAAAAATTTTGTTATATATGTAGGGTCCTTTAATTTTGCTATGTGGGTAAAGAGCCACAGTCAAGAATCATGATGTTTTGAACAACATTAAAGTTGTTAATGCCAAATATGAGGACGTTTCTACCAACATGCCGTATATGTAATTAAATAAACTATTCCATTTTATCTTACGTGTCATGTGATATATACTAAATATTTGTGGCTATATGAATGCATGGCTATAACTAATTAAAGTTGGATTAAAAGCCAAAATAGGTCCAAATTATTGCTTGTGGAAAATGAGGTTGATTTGAAATCTTAACGTAACCAATAAATTAATGTGGTGGGTGTGATGTAGAAAGGAACCAATTTGATATTTAATTTGTGCATTATAGGCATCTGCCTTATTATAAGTTTTGAACTTTTGATAATAATGATTACAGCCGACAAAAGAATTAGGGCATCCTATGCAAGCTGAGAAAAGTTTGCAATACCATTGCAATTGTTTTGATTCTCGTCAGTATATTGTATAAGGTTAATTAAAATTTGTATTTGAATTGTTTTTTTTTTTTTTTTTTTTTTTTTTTTTTTTTTTTTTTTTGGTCGGATCTTTACATTTGTAATTTCTCTTTTTTATTGTAATAATTTTCGAGTTAAGAATCTAGTATAGAATAATCTTTCTAGTGTGTGTCAACTTAGTTAAGATGTATTAATAAGACTTTATATTAGTTATCTTCTTTAACGTCTCACCCTTTATAAAAAAATAAAAAATGATAAAAAAACTTGTAATATTCTTGAAATGAATATTAGAGAGATTTTTTAGGTGGTATAAAAAATATTCTTTCCAACGGTGGTTGATCTATATCTCTTTATGATATAACTCTGACATAGTTTGATGGTCAGAATTGCACAACTAAAACAGTAGAATTCTCTCTCTCTCTCTCTCTCTCTCTCTCTCTCTCTATATATATATATATATGTAATGCAGTATCTTTTATATGGATTTAGGTTGGGTCATGAGTCATGACCGCTATTTCATATAGTTTTATATGACGATGGTGCGCTAATATAAGGCGAGGCCATAGTCGATGGAATAAAGTGTACGTAATGCGTCCAATTCTACGTCTGATGATATTATCTTTTGTTTTGTTGTTGTATTTTCTTTTAATGAATAATGCTAGGGACATAACTTAAATTTTAATTTTTGTCTGAAGATATTTAAAATATTATCACGTTAATTAATAAAAGTGATTACATCTATCAATAAAAAAATAATAACTCATACCATATCTATTGGTACACAAAAATTGAGATTGAGTTAGTGTCCCTAACATTACTCTTTTTTTTATTATTATTTTTTTGCTTTAGCATTTGGAGGTGGGAGATTATATTAACCCTAGTGATCACAATTCTTTTAGGGATGTATATGACCTCATATAATTAATTCTAATTATCATTAATTATGTTTTCTACGTACGTATTCTCATTGATATTGAAACAAAATACAGAACTTTGAATTTTGAGACGAAGTAAAAAAAAGTCAATCTTCGAATTCATGATTCGCATGAATTCTGGTGTGCAAATTATAAGATTCTTCCGTGTTGTTGAAACTTCTTTTTTCTCTCTCTCTGTGTTTTTTTTTTTTTTAATTTTATTTTTAGAATTCCATAATTGGGCAGGAAAGAAAAACCCTTCACGTAAGACAAAATTCTAACTGTCAAATAACATTATAACCATATTAAATTAAGAATAGCTTAACAGAATTTGATGAAAGTCTAATGATTATAATTGTGCTTCTCACCCTACCAATTACAATGCCTTTAATGTAAAATTTTACGGGAGAAGTATCTTATTGATACTATTTAGTATTTACACACATCTCAGAACTATCATCTTACATTAAAATTGTTTCAAAATAATAAAATTAAAAAACTGATAAATTCTTAACACCGAAAGAATCAAACTGTTAGTCCAATATATTTTTGGTATCCTATTCAAGAGTTAAAAAAATTAAAATAAAAAGAAAGTTTTCAAGCTAGCTAGTAACCTAGTACAAGAGGGTAATAAAATGCATTGCTTCAAATTCTGTCAAAATGATTTTTTATTTTTTTTTCCTTCTTGCTAAGCAATATTTGTGGCACTCTCTGGCTTTGCATATAAAATTAGATCTAAGTCTTTTATCTAACTTTTAATATCTCAATTGATATCTAACTAATTATATCACATCACATCATTTTATAATAAGTATAAAAGAATTAATTAAAAAGCAGTTTACATGACATGACATGATGTGATTGATTAGACACTAATTGAGACATTAAAATTAGACAGAAAATCTAATTTCTATAAAATTTGCTGATTATTTATGTGATCGGTTGATATAAATGGTACCTTTCATTAGATGATAATAGCTTAGGGCTTGATATAGTGTTCAACAAAGCATTAAGACATAGAATTCTCATATAATGATGATCATCATCATTTATACCTTGCTAAAAATGTAACTACTTGCATATGCAGCATTTGCGTAAATATTCATGGAATCATATAGCATTTCTCCAACAATACTACATAGGTTTTGGCCATATTGAAAACTCAACACCATAATAGAAAAAAAAAAAAAAAAAAAGCTTTTGCTCTTCCATCATTTTCCTTTTATCTAATTAGCAATAGTCCCTTGGAGTGGAAATTACCCAAGGAATGTCATGCATTCCCCTCTCATAAAAAGATGATTGAATATGGGACAAATTGGACAATACCATACATAATTTATAGTTGAGTTGCAGAAAAGAAAACTTGTAACAATCCCACCTGTACTTCCACCATTTACAATTTATTGGACACTATTATTGATTCCTTTACTCCTAAAAAATATGACAAAAAAATGATTACTTTCACCTTTCTTTCATACTAAAGTGTTGCATATTGCAACGTGTGAAAGTGTCATCATGAGAAGGAGTAGCTGGGAATAAATTTTTTTTTTTTTTTAAGAAATCTACACTAGAGTATAAAAAGTTATTATGAAACGTTATTGTTTAGTTCGTTGATTCGAGTTTTTAATTTGAGTTGAGATATGATTTTATGTGAGAGTTTTTTATTGTAGTAAAAAAAATTAAATGTGACTGTTTTTTAAAACTTTTTATTATAACAAAACTCAAATTCTAAATTTAAATTGGTGAAATTAACGAAGTAGTTAATAAAAAATGACCTAAAGGTATTACAAAAAATTTGTTTTTTCTTTTATTGTATACATTTTAATGTGATTTTGATGATGTTTTCAGAATCACACAACATGAATGAAAGATATATACTATACTGCCAACAAAAAAAAAAAAAACTACAAGTTATTATGTTGGTATAGCGTTGTTTCAAAAAAATAATAATATATA
>NW_010365770.1:49364-80063 GCF_000414095.1 Morus notabilis
TATATATATATATATATATATATATATATAATGCTGCTGTTGTATAATAATTTGTTGTGTAAATTGTCCTTCCTTTTTTCTTGCACTTGACATCTTTCCTTTTCTACTCCATAGTTGATCATTTACTGCTCTACTTTACCTTAGCCTATTTACTGTTCCATCGTTTTAGTTCTGTCTCTTGGTTAGCCGATATTTCTTGTTTAAGGAAGTATTCACAGCATTTTTGGTACTATTGATAACTTTTGTCCAAATATTTTTAATATTCGATGTTGATGCCGAATGTATTGGTTTGTTGTAATGCTATTACTTTGTATTGTTTCTTATAGTGCTCAGAAAGATTTCGTTTCATTGTCAATAAATGTTAGTAATCTATGATTGTCTTTTTTTGTGTTCCATTAGTACATAGTACTGATATATTGATTTGTTGTTTATTTATTTTATAGTGGTGTATATATATACACACACTTATTTTTACTTAACATATTTTATCTTTACTTAGTTTTGATATGTGCTAATGATGATTATAATCAGTTTTCACATGTGGAGTCTCATGTAATTTCTTCAAAAATTACTATGATATCTTCTCTTACTATTTGAATATCCTCTCTTTTTTCTTTTTACTTACTCTAATATTTTTGGCTTTTTAGTTGCTCCACTTCATCTTGGCCTATTTATTGCTCCATCTTTTAATCTATGTCACTTTCACCTCTGGTTGGCTGATTTTCCCTATATAAGGTAGTATTCACGACGTTGCAGGTACTATTAATAACTTTTGCCCATATTTTTTTAATATTTGCTATTGATATTGAATGTATGAGTTTGATGTTGTGCTATTACTTTGTGTTGTTTATTATAGTGCTCAGAAAAATTCCTTTTTATTGTTACGATTGTCTTTCTATGTGTTCTATTAGTACATAATGATGACACAGTGACATCTTGTTCATTTGTTTCATAATCATACACACACACACGCATGTATCTTTGCTTAGCATATTTTATCTTTACTTGGTTTTGGTATGTGGCAATGTTGATTATAATCAATTTTGACCTGTTGAGTTTCATATAATCTGTCCAAATATTGCTGTGAATAAGTTCCCCTTATTTAGATTTAGATTTTGTCTATGCTTTTTGACTAAAACTATTTTAATGTTTCTTTTTCTTTCTCTTGGTCCTTTTTAATTTAAGGGCATTGCCTTTTAGATGCTTATTTGAGTTGAACTCAGATTTCATCTATCTCTCTTTATTAGGTTTTTCCATACTATTTTTCTCAGGATCTATTGAACTTGATTTTCAGTACACAAACAACATCACTGCCACTGTTTTAACTTCTACTATTTTCTCCAATATTCATTTCTTTATTTTTTAATCTCATTATTCAAACTAACAACTTTTCTTTATTCATTTAGGGTACCAAATTCACAGTAAAAGCTGCAATAACTAGATTCACAACGGATCAAGATTGGTATTATAACTCTTGCTCCAGATGTAATCGGCAATTAAAACAAGTAGGTATTGGTTGGTGGTGTGACAATCATGGCCGCATAAACACAATGCCGTCTCCATGATAACAAAAATTACTAATAAATGATTAATAAAATCTATTTACCTTTATTAGTTACAAGAAATAAATTACTGCATTAATTAACTATTACCACATATATTATAGGTACAAATTAAATGCAGAAATCAAAGATAATATTGGAAACATGAACATCATGATATTTGAAAAAATAACACAAGTATTGATCAAAAAACCGTGCTCCACATTAACAATTGATGAAGGCTTTACTGATTCATCTATAATTTCACCAACCATTAATCAACTAAGAGGACAAACAAAAATCTTCCGGATTTATTTTCGACAAAGAGGAGCACAAATGTCTAAAATTGTTTCTAAAATATTGGAAGATGTCCAACCTTCACTACCATCACCACAGATGCCAACTGCGACAATAATAGATCCAAAACCACCAGATCTAAAAAGATTGACCACCATGTAAGATAGATTTTTAAATTCGTATCAATCATCAATAAATATCAAAATTTAATATTTTAAATACATATCTTAACAACCCTTCATCATTTCAGTTTCGAACCAAAAACAACATACTCGTCCAAAAAACGTGAAAGAACCATGTAATATAACTACTTTTAAATTCTTTGATTATATATAATTAAAGTTTTTTCATCCTCCTTAATCGCTATCACTAACTTTTTTTATAAAAAAATGTATTTTGCAGTTACAAAGAACAAAAAAAAAAACAAGAAATGTAACACATTGTAAGAAGCTTTTCACTAGAATTTTATATAAATATGTCTATATGTATATATGTATATCTAAATTAATACTTCACCACAAAAATTTCTAACTTTTTCTATAATATAACAATATTTTTCACAGTAACGAGCGGGCACACAACTAGTGTTATATCTAAATATCAAAATCCAATAAATAATTGACTAGCTAGCTAGTGAGTATAAATTTCACTTTCGCAAGAGTGTGTGAGCATCTAAACGGTACAAATGTGCATTCAAGAGGGGCCTAATCAAAATATTGTCGTTTGGCTCTGGATTTTGTTTTCTTATGCAATTGCTTACCACTACAATATTACACATATTCTTGTCGGTGCAGTTATAAGGATAACTCAGTGTTTGGTGCAAGATTATACACATCTCAGAATGTCACAAGATTATACACATCTCAGAATGTCACATAATAATTATTTGGTTTTTGATTATTTCAAAGAGTGGTGGACCTCCTCCAGATTTATTTTTACCCATAAGTTCTTGTACCACACTTTGTACGTGCCCAAATAATATATTTCCTTAAAGCGACAATATTCAACAAAACATTAAAGTGGGGATCTTTAGATATCAACTTTTGCATACCACAGTGGTCCCTACTTTTTAAACTTTGATTAATCAATAACAACAAACATTTTGCTTACTCTAGCAAGGCATGGGCCATGTTGCATTATCTTATTGTATTTTTTTTTTTTTTTTTACTTAATTGCATCATGCAATTTTAAGATATGATTAGTTATCTTCTAAAGCTTGTACAAAATAAGGAGATTTTGCGCAACTACTCCTGCACTTATAAGGTTTTGATTACTGGCCACCTAAACTTATAAATTGACTAATATACATATGATATCATCTAAAGCTTGTAAAAAAATTAAGGTATTTTACGCAACTACCCCTGAACTTATAAGATTTGAGGGTTGTTCTTTTACATTTTTGAGTTAAGGTGACTTGAGTGATGATCTTAAGTTGAGTTTGAGTTATAACTTGAGTTGAAGTTGTAACTTGAGTTTGTGTTTGGATGCGTATATTTGAGTTATAATTTGAATTGAAAATCTTTTTGAGTTTGTATTTGGGTGGGTCAAAACTTAAATTTATATTTAGATAGTATTTTAATAAAAACTCAATGGTGATGAAAAATTTTAATAGGGTATATGGGTGGGGTTTTATTCATCTTTTCATTGTGAATGCATAGAAAAAAAATTATCTCAATCAGAATTAAAACAAAAAAGTTATGACATTTTTAAGAATAGAAAAAATATTATTCATTAACTTGAGTTCGAGTTTATGAACTCGAGTTGAAGGAGAAATTTGAACTCGAGTTTAGTCCTAAACTCGAGTTTAAATTCGAGTTCAAATTCAAATTTTACAAAAGAACATAAACTTGAATAAAGTTGTAACTCGAGTTCAAACTTTTTATGAGTTTTCTTACAAAAGAACAACCCCGTAGTATCTGACTATCTAAACTTATAAATTGACTAATACACATATGGTAATCACGTAACTTGTATTAAAGTAATTTCAGCAATTTCAAGTCCAAATTGCCATATTAGGTTAACAATTTTTACTTTTAGAAAGTGACACACAAAAGTTTTATATTCAAACAGTTGTTACTTTACTAAAAGGGAAAAATTCAGACAAATTAATCAATTGATTACTATATGTATGTATATATTTGCCAAGTGCAAAGTACTCGGTCATGTGTCGGCAGCACCAATGGAAACAATATTACAATTTATTATTTAAATAATTGATCCTATAATTAATCTTGGCCAATCAAACATGATCTTGAAAAAAGTTTCTGCAAATTTATTGGCTTCAATCATTGGTCACAAAAGAAAATAGGAAAAGAAAGATATTTGTGCTGGAGCAATATACGTATAAAATTAAATTTTGCAACAAGGATGACTATTTTCCGGCCTGCAGATACGTTTAGGTGACAATTTAACAGCAAAAACAAATAGACAGGTTAACTGAAGAGGAAGCATCTAGATGGCCCACTTGCTCTAATATTTAAGATATATGTCCCCATGTGGATGCTTTCATCTACACATGTATTTCCCATATAAATATATATATATATACATATATATATATACATATATATATATATATGTGTGTATAAATTCCCACTATTTGATTCTCAAAACACATGCTTTGAAATATTATTCTACCATCTTCTTCTCACTTTAATTATATGTGTATATATGTGTACACATACTAAAGGATACCAAATAAGATCACTTAAGGGATCAGAATTTTATTTTTGTGGGGACTATATGAAAAGTATAAGCAAAGATTTATTGAATAAGAGTATAGTTATAAATTTTTATTACTGTACGGGGACATAATATTTTATATATAATTTTATTTTGAAATTTCGGAATATAATTGAAATTTTATCAAAGTTTTATATATATAAAAAATTAAAATTTTAAAATCTTACTGACAGCATGTGTCTAATCAGAAAAATTTCTATTAATCTTATGTTATTGTATGATTTTATTTTATTTTATTTTGTTTTTTTTCTACTACAATTACATTTTTTTTCTATCACAAATGTATGACATTATTTCAATTTCGCTATTACGTGCATATCAAAATATGATTGACACGAGAAAAAAAAAATTAGCTAGAGGGGTAAAAGTTAGAGGAATTTAACTTCACGGAGTTGGAATTCAAATATGCCATTTTTGTGAAAAAGTTAAGCCCAATTGTTTTCACATCAAAATATGACGTAGATCAATAACTAAACTTTAAGAGCCTGTTTAGTTCGTTGGTTCGAGTTTAGATGTGACTTTATGTGAAAGTCTTTTTCTGTAGTAAAAATGTTAAATGTGAGTGTTTTTAAAAGCTTTTTATTATAGCAAAACTTGAATCGGTGAAATGAACGGGACTTACAAATAAAATACAACCTAATTTACACTAGTTAGTATCCAAGTTAAAATTTGTATTATATATATATATATATAATGACACTGTTTCAGCAGTAATCTTTTGGACTCAATTAGTAGGTTTGTTTGTTCAACGTTTTCCTTCCAAAATAATACATGAAATTTAACGTGAGTCATGCTTAACCATTTTATTAATTGGTTGTTATTATATCGCTTTCATAGCTTACGTACACGTTGTATAAGAATCAAGGATATAGGCCACTCTAATTTCACCATTTGTTATAACGAAAATAATTGTGTAAAACAACATCATCGGGAAAAGCGATAGTTTATTAACTATTTGTTCATTCATATATACACAGACACATACATATATATATATATATATATGTTTGTGTAAGAGTATTTTTTTTTGGCTAAAAATGTGTGTGTGTGAGGTTGAATGTATAGTCAGTATACATACATAATGTACCTGATCTTTTCTTGCCTAGTACTCAATATATTGACAATATTGATTTAATTTTAATAAGCCAACACGAAATGATAAATAAATATATATGTATTGGATTTTATGTTTTTCCATTTATTTAAAATTTGTCTGTTGGAATTTAATATACATGTTTTGTGTATCAATACACACACAGAGATATATATGAGTAACTGAATGATATGCGATTACCTAACAAGATAAGTTTTGAAAAAAAAAAGAAAATTAAATTAATATACATATCAATATATTAGTCACTAAATGAAAACAACTCAGAAGATTATGTAGTTTAAGTAATATATATATATATATATATATATATATGCTAATTAAATTAACCACATAACCTAACCAAACTGGAACACTCAATTCACATCTATAACAAAATGGATCAACTACTTATTGAAATTATAAATGGTACGAACTTTTTTTCTTTTCTTTTTTATAAAATTGTCTACTTATTAAAAAAAAAATTATAAGTAGATATGGGTTATAAAAGAGTTAAAATTCTGAAATCTTGCGCTAATTAGAATTAAAATTAACACAATAACAAATTCTGAAAGAAATAGATAAACCAAGTTAAACATATCCAAATAGGTATATTTTCTTTCTTTCTTTTTTAAGGAAGATATATCTAAAATATCTTCTTTTATATACACATATTTCAATAATATAACATTAAAAACATAATTTATAAGCAAAGAGAATTTCTCTGTACAGCGCTAAAAAATTATTATTCATATTTCATAACTCATCGTACTTGTTTAAGTTTAAGTTTAATAGAAGCAGGAAGTTCTATATAATGATTTTGATTATGCCTAACAACATAAAAAGAAAATAAAAATCATCATGGTAATTGCTAAGGAATTGAAAGATACTCATATAATACACACACACACACACACACATATATATATATATATATGCATGCATGCAAGTGACTCAACTATAAGCAACAGTATACTTTGAATAAAATGGTGTAGAAGTAAGCTTTCTAGCTATACCTTAATATTCTAGGGTTTGTCAAGTATTTAGTGCATAATTAACTTTATCTGCACAGCAAGAAGCTGCCATATTTGTTTAAAGTACATTCTTTTCTTTTAGGTTAGGTTTTAACTTTTTCAACACAAATAAAATATATGGGACCTTCTCCGGTGGACCAACATAATATACTAGTAGGTCAGGTTTTTTGTCCATTAGATTTGCATAAAATCACGTAAAAATTAAAAGGTACGTAAATCTAACGGTTAGAAAAACTTGACCAACTAGTACGCCAGACATATAAAAGAATTTTCCTAAAAATAAAGAAGAAAAGATAATTAGATTTTAACTTGAGTCAGTGACCTGCATATATCACAAAATGAATCATTGATTTTATTTCTCTCTCTCTTTTTTTTCTCTTTTTTTATATATATTTAAGATGTACCAAGTAATTTCTCAAACTCAATCAACCATAAAAAGAAATATACTTGAGATTAGTTGTTAAAATAGTGTTTATTTATGTGTATTATCTCAAATTCAAGTGGAAGAATTTCACACAACTTTCTTTTATGCTTCTTGGCAAATCATGTAAAATGAAACACAAAATAAGAAATTATTTAGAAGGCTTTTGATGTACTAAAGTATGACCTTTTCTTGTTATTATTGGTGTATATCTATTTATTTATTTTCATCCCAGCACAAAGTTTTGTTTATTGAAATACATTACTAGTCATGGTTGGTTCTTAGAAAAGTCGATCAGAAAAAAAAAAAAAAAAAAAAAAAAAAAAAATTTTTTTAGCACTCACACGCAACATCGCTGCTTATAGCAGCGAAAAAGAAAAAAGGGAAGATTGGCTGCTTATTTCCGTTCCAAGTACTAATAAATAAATAAAATTTAGAATAAAAAATCAGCAACAACCAAAATAAATAAAGCAAAAAAATAAAGAAAAGGAAAGGAAAGTTCCATAAAAAAGAAGAAAAAGAAAAAACAAAAGAAATAGGGAAAACGTTTCTTCTAAGGGTAGTTTGGTCAACTGGAAAAAGAAAGAGCCCGCCATTGTGGACAGGTGTTCAATTTCTCGGGAGATTTTGCAAACAAACTGTCGGTCGGGGTCCCACGTGAGCGGCACGTGATAATGCACTCTAACTCGACACCCACAACTCACTTTCTCTCACTACAACTCACTGTATTTTTTTTTTCCTTTTTTAATCTCTCTTTCTCTCTCTCTCTTTTGACAATTCAATAAAAACCAAAAAAACTCATTGAATTGGAAAGCCTGAAAGAGACGTCAAAACTACACAAAATTTACAAAACAAAACCCAACCGACACACAGCTCATAACTCACTCATAAGAGGAAAGAAAGCTCTCTCTCTCTCTCTCTCTCTCTCTCTCTCTCTCTACATCACATGCATTATTACAAAAATACCCTTCTCATTATTTCATCAGCAGAATCTGGATCCCACTCTCTCCCACCACAAAATAGCTGTAATTTGGGATTCTCCTTCTGTTAGTAATAACATAATAATAATAATACAAATGCCCAATTGCTCTATTGCTACTCTGTTATTTTTACTGTCAAATAGACCAAAATTTCCAACATTCAAAACTTACTGATACATATTTATATAGTAATTAGTAATTTTTTGTTTCTCAGCTTACATATTTATATAGTAATTAGTAATTTTTTGTTTCTCAGCTTACATATTTATATATAGTAATTACTAATTATGTATTGTTTTATTATTATTATTATTAGATTAGAGATACAGCTAAACAGATTGATCTAATAATTTTTTTATAATATGATATTACATATTAGTATAATAATTGTGGATCTGATTTTTGGCTATTAGTTTTGTTCTGTGCATTGTCTCTCGTCCTGTTGGGGCATTGAATTTTCAACCTTTCCACCCCCACCAAAAAAAGAAAAAAAAAAGAAAAGAAAAAGAAAACAACGTATTTTTGCATATAGATTCTCTCTTCTGTGCGTCTCTTAGTATAATTTGGCATTCCACAGATCGAAAGAACAAAGCTTTCCTTTCATTTCCTTTCCTTTCTCAGACAGAGAAAGAGAGAGGAAACACTTGTAGCCAAGCAAAGAATCATTTCATTGTTTCATCATTCTTCCTTCCTCATTTTCATATCAAATACCAAATACCCTTTTTCCCTCTTCTTTCAATTCCATTACTATCCCATTTTATTTCTCTCTCTCTCTCTCTCTCTCTCTCTCTCTCTAAAACAGAGAAAGGAGGGAGAAAGACCAATTGGCAAGTTCCGTGTTTCTTCTTCTTCTTCTTCTTTGGAGATGAAAGTGGTTGTTTTGTGAAGTGGGGTTTCTTTAATTTTCTCTCTCAAGACTTTTTTCTTTTTGTTTGGTCCCTCATGGATACCAAAGGACGCCTCGTTGCTGGTTCTCACAACAGGAATGAGTTTGTTGTCATCAATGCCGATGAGGTTTCACGAGTATGTCTTCCTTTTTTTTATTGTTCTTCACTACATTTTGCTCATTTTTTTCTTATCGAATTTTTAGATCCTCAAACTAACACGTTTAACCTTTTTTTTTTTTTGGTCTCGCTTACCTCACTATGTTTTATCTTCTCCATAATTTCTCTCTTTTTGGCTTTGTTATTATATGTTTCTTTTTATGTGGACACTTCTCATGTGGCTTTTGGATTGATTAGTTCCTGTTTTTCGCTCTCCTTTTTCTTGATTTCAGAGCTGGTCAATGAAACCGAAAGAGTGAGGAACAAAAAAATAAAAAAGAACAACGAAACTTGTTTTAACAACAAATTTTCTTTCTTCTGCTCTAGTAAATGTTATACTGTTAATTACCCTCTTTCTGAGACTAATTTGGTATTGCATTATGGCAGTTACAAAAAGACTTCTTGTGCAACTGTGTTTTTTGACTTTCTCTAATCTTGATGGTTTTGACAAGAGATTGGTGGTTAGTTGCTAAATGCGGTATTTCTTTTTCAGGTGACTTCTGTTAAAGAGTTAAGTGGGCAGATTTGCCAGATCTGTGGGGATGAGATTGAGATTACTGTGGATGGAGAGCCTTTTGTTGCTTGCAATGAATGTGCATTTCCTGTTTGTAGACCTTGCTATGAGTATGAAAGAAGAGAGGGAAATCAAGCTTGTCCTCAGTGCAAAACCAGATACAAAAGAATCAAAGGTACTACCTATTTACTATTTTAGGCCTTACTTGGTAAAAACTTTCATTTTCCTTTTCAGTTTCCAGTGAAAGTGAAATGAATAGTAGAGATCTTCTTAAGTTGGCCATTTTTTAAAAAAATTTCGTCTTTTGACAAGAACCCATGTTGGTTTGGGTGAGTACGATTGGAGTTTTAACTTAGAACTTTACTTTTGAGAAGAATCCATGTTAGTTTCGGTTGATCGGAATTGTAGTTTTGACTTTTGAGTATGATTGATAATCCCAGGGAGCCCTAGAGTTGATGGTGATGAAGATGAGGACGATATTGATGACTTAGAGAATGAGTTTCATATTGCAAATGGCGGAGATCCTAACAACATTGCTGAGGCAATGCTTGCGGCTCGCCTCAATGTCGGTCGTAGTTCCCAAATCAATGGTTTTGGGATCACTACTCCGTCAGAGCTGGATGCAGCTTCTGTTGCTACTGAAATTCCTCTCCTGACCTATGGCCAAGAGGTGAATAAGCTGATTTTTATGTTTGTGACTATTTTTTTTTTCCTTCCTTTTCTTATGCTTATGTTTATGAGCTAAGATAAGATGTCTGATGACGGTTATTTATACTTGAAGGATACCGGCATTTCTTCTGATAAGCACGCTCTTATAATTCCCCCATTTATGAGTCGAGGAAAACGGGTTCATCCGATGCCATTTTCTGATTCTGCCACTACCTGTGAGTGTAGAATGAGTTGATTTGATGATGTTTGTAGCTGTTTTAGTTTCTTCCTGCTCTTAACTACGGAATCTGTTCTTTTGACGTTGTAGTTCCACCAAGACCAATGGATCCAAAGAAAGATTTGGCAGTGTATGGTTATGGATCTGTCGCGTGGAAGGATCGCATGGAGGAATGGAGGAAGAAGCAGAACGAAAAGCTTCAGGTGGTCAAGCATGAAGGAGGAGAGGGCGGCGGAGAAAATGGAGATGATCATGAGTTACCCACGTAAGTGTTGTTTTACTGCTAAGATCAATTACAATATATTAGTTAGGTTCTACTTCCTTTAGGTGTTTCATTTTCCCCCTTAACCAAGGGTGGAAAATGGAAGAAGAATTTGTATATGAACACAAGGTGGCTGTCAAGTTGCTTTTGACCAAGTTAGTAGTCATGCAAAATAATGAGACTAATTGAACTCTCTTCAAGTAAAGTAGTCTTTTCTGAGTGATGGGATTTATATTAGGAGCAATCAGCAATGTTGTGTTATTTCTTATTAGCATCTTGGGTCATAATGATGATTAAGAAAGAATCCTTCTGAATTGAACTTAAATGCTGGTGTGAGTTGTGATTTAAGAACCTCCAATTTAGTATCCAAGCGTTACGAGTAATCGAACTTTTCATTTAATAAAGATAGCATGCAGTTCGATTAGCTTTGGCTATATTTTCCTTCTCTCTTTTATATGACTTTACGAGGTCTAATTATATTTATGTTATGTTTTTTAATAGAATGGACGAGGGCAGGCAGCCACTTTCAAGAAAGCGACCAATTCCTTCAAGCAAGATAAGCCCATATAGAATCATAATTCTTCTTCGGATAGTGATCCTCTGCCTATTTTTTCACTATAGAATTCTCCACCCCGTCAATGGTGCATATGGT
This sequence comes from Morus notabilis, assembly GCF_000414095.1. Lineage (NCBI taxonomy): Eukaryota > Viridiplantae > Streptophyta > Magnoliopsida > Rosales > Moraceae > Morus > Morus notabilis. The sequence goes on from NW_010365770.1 coordinate 60,827, forward strand.
TTGTGGTTGACCTCGGTTATATGTGAAATTTGGTTTGCTGTATCATGGATCCTGGATCAATTCCCAAAATGGTGTCCAGTCATACGCGAAACATATCTTGATCGGCTATCATTGAGGTGCCACATTCTCTTGCTCCCTCTTCTCAAGTTCTCACGTACACTTTTCATAAAATACATATATTCTTAGCCATGGTGTTATTGAAAATTTTCTCAGGTATGAGAAAGAAGGGAAGCCATCTGAGTTGGCCAGTATAGATATATTTGTAAGTACGGTGGATCCTATGAAAGAGCCTCCACTCATTACCGCCAACACAGTTCTCTCTATCCTCGCCGTAGATTATCCAGTCGACAAGGTTGCATGCTACGTCTCAGATGATGGTGCTGCCATGCTGACTTTTGAAGCCCTCTCAGAGACGTCTGAGTTTGCAAGAAAGTGGGTCCCATTCTGCAAGAAATTCAAACTAGAACCGCGAGCCCCAGAGTGGTACTTTGCTCAAAAGGTTGATTACCTAAAAGACAAAGTAGACCCAACATTTATTAAGGAGCGAAGAGCCATGAAGGTTTGAATGCTTTGTCTTCATTAGTTTGTGTCATTTGTCCAACAATATCAAATCTAATGTGCAATAATAACATGCACGAAATCTATGCAAAATGATTTGACATAATAATTCTGGTATTTGTTCGGGAAGATATCTTCATCTGATGTCATCTTGTTGTGTTGATGCAGAGAGACTATGAGGAGTTCAAAGTTCGGATTAATGGATTGGTTGCCACTGCAAAGAAGGTCCCTGAGGAGGGTTGGACGATGCAAGATGGAACTCCATGGCCTGGCAACAGTGTCAGGGATCATCCTGGCATGATTCAGGTAAGTTGTTTTTGCCCTATCTAGATATTATAACAATCTTATCAGAAAAATGAGTATACTTGCATATACCACCTTCTCCAGGTTTTTCTTGGTCACAATGGTGTCCGTGATTTGGAAGGGAATGATTTACCACGCTTGATTTACGTGTCTCGTGAGAAGAGGCCGGGTTTTGATCATCACAAAAAGGCCGGAGCCATGAATGCTCTGGTAGATCTCTCTCTCTCTCTCTCTCTCTCTCTCTGAACTTGGCATCCATTAAATTGCTTACTAAACTTTTTTTCTTTTGCTGATTATTCAAGATACGAGTCTCGGCAATCATCTCAAATGCACCTTACATACTCAATGTTGATTGCGACCACTACATAAACAACAGCAAGGCGCTTCGTGAAGCCATGTGCTTCATGATGGACCCCACTTCAGGAAAGAAGATCTGTTACGTACAATTTCCTCAACGATTCGATGGGATTGATCGTCATGATAGATACTCAAATCGGAATGTTGTTTTCTTTGATGTAAGGGCCTAACATTATCTATTTTGTATATTCTTGAAAGCTGTTCTTTTCAAGGAAAAGCTAATTTTTTTATTTTTTATATATATAACTACAGATCAACATGAAAGGTTTAGATGGGATTCAAGGACCGATTTATGTTGGAACTGGGTGCGTCTTTAGAAGGCAGGCACTCTATGGAAATGATGCTCCCAAAAAGAAGAAAGCCCCAAGAAAGACCTGTAATTGTTTGCCAAAATGGTGCTGCTTTTGTTGTGGATCTAGGAAGAAGAACAAGAAAGCAAAGTCAGACAAAAAGAAGACGACGAAAACTAAGGATGATACAAAGCAGATTTATGCACTTGAAAATATTGAGGAGGGAATAGAAGGTATAGAATAAATTCATAGTTGCAAGTCCATTTAATTCTCGCGTGTCACAAATTTTCAGTTCCTTAATGTAGATCTTTCACTAGAATGTGCCACAAGTTTGTTCCATATAAATGCTAAATACGCTGAATTTTTTAATCACTCTGTCGATTGTGCTGTAGTGATAAGGCTAAAAAGGTAAACTGTTAGTTCTTATTACAAAAAACAAAAAAAACAAAAAAAAAACAAAACAAAACAAAACAAAACAAACAAAAACAAAAAAACAAAAGGTAAACTGTTAGGATTTTGCCTTGGTACATGAACATTTAAAGGCTGAAGTTTGGTGTAGATTATAACCAACTGTTTGGATAGTTTTCATTTTGATGAGAGTAATGAGTTAAAACAATTGCATGGGAATTTTTCTTTCTTTTTTGGTGTCTAATGACTTATTAAATCATAGAATATTTAGGCAATTGCTTTTTCTGTTCGTATCATGATATGTTTTATTAGAACTAACAAATCATTTAATTATCATTGGAACTTTGCAGGAATAGATAACGAAAGATCATCGCTGATGTCCCAAACCAAATTTGAAAAGAAGTTTGGTCAATCAAATGTTTTTATTGCTTCCGCACTTTTGGAAGATGGTGGTGTCCCCAAGGGTGCATCTTCTGCATCACTCTTGAAAGAAGCCATTCACGTTATTAGTTGCGGATATGAAGACAAAACAGACTGGGGAAAGGAGGTAAGAACTAGTGATTTTTTTTTTCTTTTTTTTAAAAATTTTTTTTATAGTATTTTCTCTAGCATCATTTTTTAAATTCAAGAGAAAATGTTTAAATTTCAATTGCATTTCAGGTTGGTTGGATATACGGCTCCGTTACAGAGGATATTCTGACTGGCTTCAAGATGCATTGCCATGGCTGGAGATCAGTATATTGCATACCCAAAAGGCCTGCATTTAAGGGTTCTGCTCCTATTAACCTTTCAGATCGGCTGCACCAGGTTCTTCGGTGGGCCCTGGGATCTGTTGAGATTTTGTTGAGTAGGCATTGTCCTATATGGTATGGCTATGGGTGTGGTTTAAAGTGGTTGGAGCGCTTTTCGTACATAAACTCCGTTGTTTATCCTATTACATCAATTCCCTTGCTCGCTTACTGCACCTTGCCCGCTATCTGTCTACTTACCGGGGAGTTCATCGTCCCTGAGGTAATCCAAATTATCTTGGAATGTATTGTCTGTGCGTCGAAACATAAATGTTCCAGCTAACATGTACAATGCCATGAAAAAATGTACATTATGGAAAATCTGATGTTACATTTATGCACTTGGATCAGATGCCTTTTTCAGTTGCAATGAAATCTAACCTCAACTTTCTATTTGATCTTTCAGATTAGCAACTACGCCAGCATCATCTTTATGGCCCTCTTCTTATCCATTGCCGTAACAGGTATTCTCGAGATGCAGTGGGGTGGTGTTGGCATACACGATTGGTGGAGGAATGAGCAGTTCTGGGTGATCGGTGGTGTTTCGTCGCACCTTTTTGCTCTCTTCCAAGGTCTGCTTAAGGTTTTAGCTGGGGTTAACACAAACTTCACTGTCACATCTAAAGCAGCCGACGATGGAGAGTTCTCGGAGCTCTACCTGTTTAAGTGGACCACTTTGTTGCTCCCCCCATTGGTCTTGCTCATCATGAACGCAATTGGAGTCGTCATTGGGGTTTCAGATGCCATCAGTAACGGTTACGACACGTGGGGTCCGCTCTTTGGCAGACTCTTTTTTGCCATTTGGGTTATTGCCCATCTCTATCCATTCCTCAAGGGTTTCTTGGGCAAACAGGACAGGGTTCCAACAATCCTTGTTGTGTGGGCAATTCTTCTGGCGTCAATATTCTCACTTTTGTGGGTCAGAATCAACCCATTTGTCTCTAAAGGTGATATTGTGTTGGAAGTTTGTGGATTGGATTGTGACTAAGATCAGAACAAGGTTGAGAAGAGATGTTGTGAAAATTTCGTGTAGAAAAGTTTGTGTAGAAAAATATGCACAAGTGAAAAATGCTTTTTTGGTTGAAGAGAAAAAGGCATCCCTATGTCTTCAAAAAAATGGTCATCTATGGTGGAGGAAAACAAAAGGATGAAATTCAAGGAGTTCAATCAATTGGTTGGGGTGCATGTAGATATAAAGGAAATGGGATCTGACACATTGAGATTTGTTTATGAAAAGGGGTTTTTCTTTTGATTCATTATTATACGTGGACACTGTGTTTTGTTGAAATGGATTGTATTCAAGGTCTGTCTGTAATTCCATGAGGGAGAGAGAAAGAGCATTCAGTGTTATTTTTGTTTACCTTCCTAATAAGGGGACCTCCTGAAGCCTCAACAAAGTGTTTTGTCTTGTGTTTGAAAGTGAAAATCAGGTCACCACATAGTATTTATGTTGCTCTCTCTCTCTCTCTTTGTTGTATTGTATTTTTGACTGAAAAATAATCTATCACTCGAAGTGATAAGTCTGAATGTCCAAATTTATCTGGTGAACAAAAAAAAAAAAATCTCTTACAAGTTAGCATTTTCCAGCAATTGAGTATGTTATTCTTCTATTTTAGTCTAAAATGTTAAAAACCTAACCATTATGTAATCTTCTAAATATTAGTATGACAAATTATCCTTGGGAAATATATATATATATATATATACACTTTTAATTACACTACAAAACAATCTGCCATAATGCATGCTTTCACATTATGTTAAAATGTGCCTTGTTAATTTTCTTTTATAATTTGCCCAATTGAAACAAGATTTCCCGAGTTGCTCTTGCAAGGTAAACTTTCCGGTAATTGAGTATGTGATTATTTATTTATCAGGATTTGGACGACCATAAATGTTTGAGTTGCATGTTTACTTCGCATGCTTTAATTGGTAACAAATACCTTATCAAGGATTAGGGGAACCATAAAATAGAAACATAACTTATAGATACACATGTAGAACTGAATTCATATTTAGAAGTCAACCAAAGCATAAATACACCAATATACATTCATACAAAATGTCGACAAACCGTAGGAGTTCAATCTAAAATCTGCAGGACGCATGAGATATGCGTAAGTCATGAGTTATGTCCCAAGCCATTTACATCTTCCAAACAAACGGAAAAAAAAAAAAAAAAAAAAAGAAAGAAAAGATTGGTTATCATCAAAAGAATAATTAATGGTTCAGGTTCAAGACTAATTCTTTTGCAAGTCTTCAAGTGGTCGCCTTTATTGTCTTTGTGAGGCTGTTATGTCTCCTAATTCTTTTGTAAATCTCCGAGTGGTCGCCTTTTTGATCTCTGTAAGGTTGTTACGCATCTCTTAGCGGTTCCAATGTTTTCTTTCATGGCATTGAGTTTCTGAACACTCTTGGGAGTCACTGGGACCATATATCTACTGTTGCTCTTCCTTGCAGGATTAGCAGATCCACTAATGCTTCTCATCAAGTTTTCTTCCCGACTCTCCTCGCGGTGGGAATCTTCAAAAGCAACCGGGAATTGGTTCTCGGTGTTCGAAGCCATTTTGTTCTCAAGATGACAACACTCTGCAGAAACTTGTGAAACAGAAACAACGTTATCAACCCCTTTCTTCTCTTCCTCACTACTTTCACTCATCACATTGTCCTTCTCTTCAAAATTCCTTTCATATAGTTTCTCAACCTCCTCTCCTTTGCCACCTTCAGAAAACAATTTCAGCTCGAAACTAGTGAATAAAGGCGACTTGTCAATAAACTCCAATGGGTTCTTCTCTGTATTTTTTCAAAAATGGGAAAAACATTAGTAAAGAAAAAGCATGCTGCAAATAATTAAAGGACAAAAAGGCACTGCAATTTGAATGGATTTTGCATTTTGGCTTACCTTTACGCTTGAAGTGCATGTCATCACTGGAAGAAGCAGTCACCAAGGAAAGAGTAGAGCAGTGAACATCCTTTTCGGTGTCCTTGGATGCAGCAAAAGATGCTTCTTTGTTTTCTGGATTATACAAATTGTGTTCTTCAACTTTTTTGGGAGTAGCCTTGATGGTATTTCTGATATTGCTGCTGAAAAGATTGTTTAAATCCAGAGAATCAACATCATCTGTCTGATAAGCTTCTTTCGATACACTTCTACGCTCTCCTGAGCCTACTTCATCAGTTCCAAGCTGATTATTTCCTTGCATGGGTGAATCCATTGCCGTGGAAACAATTCCTACAAAATTGGAAAATTAAATTATGGATACAATTTTTTTTTTTTTAAAGTTCTCCATACATCCGTTTGAGTGATAAGTTCACAACCAAATTCGCATACCTCTCTCCACGGTAGCCATATCCATTCCTTCGCTTTTTGTTGCAGAATTTCTGCCTATATGACATTCGGACTCCTTTCCTGCATCCACCACTGAATAGAATTATCTACAAATTGTAATGCTAGACCAATGTAGTTAAACAAATTGATTAGCATCTTGCGCCCTACTAGGTCTTGTTTTCTGTCATTTATCAGTACATTTTAACAAAAGACCAGAACTTCAACATTCAGAAGAGAAACACTAGTCAAAAGATGATGACAGAAACATTGTGCAGTGAGAAAGTTATGTCATTAACCTGTTAAAGTTTCACCAATAGTGGTATTAGCCAATAACTCGATATCCGCAGAGCTTTTCTCATCCCCCCGACAGCCATCCACAGATTTACATGGAAAAAACAGTGATTCATCCACCAACTTAGCACCATGATCAACGCTATAAGAACAAATCCTGCTTTCCATGATCTCATCACCAGCTTTCTCTCCACTATCTCTTAACATGTTCTCAATGCCAGGGTGAGCTATACTATTCCTCTCCGCATCATCCGCAGCACCACAATCATAGCCCTCAATCTCTGCAACTCCTGACATCCTTCCTTCTCCATTCTCAGAAGCATAAGAATCGTTGATCTTTATGAATTCATCCCCATGAGTCTCACGCTCCATATACTCTTGGATGATGGCAGATGCATCATCTTGCTCATTTGAACTTTCTCCGCCTCCTAATATTATCTTTTCCAAAACAACTGGGTCCATATGATGCTCATGTTCACCAAGTTGCCTCTCGGAGATTTGACCAGATTCTTCAGTCAGTACCAAATCTTCCTCTACTGCTTTGTCATTCTCATCATTCTTGCTTTCTAAATTGGCTTCCTCCAAGAGTTCATGTAATTTTTTGGTGCCATCTTCCTCAACATTACCCAAACTTGTATTCACTTCCATAGTGGTGAACTCGGCAGAGTGAACATGAAGCTCAGAGATTCCATTATCTGTATTCCGAAAGAAATGCAAGTTAATCAGAAATCACGCTCCTATTACCTATAAAGTAATTCTAAATCCTCTAGAATAACGTCATGGATTGAAAAACATGAATTGTATCAAGGCATAAGTACTGACCAAAATTTTCACTTGATTCTCCCATGTCTTTTACGTCATCATTTCCAATAGATTTGTCATCATCAGTTCCATTGCCATATAAAGGCTGATTTGAAATCACCCAATCAATGTTGTTGACAAAAGCAGCATCCTCAGTTGCACCTGTATGGTCATCAAACAGTTCTTCAGCAAAATGTGAAGTAGGTGCATTGTTTTCCTTGTTCAAGTCATCTGTAGCATCTGGTAAGTCTTCATGATATCCGCTGAACTTTGACTTACTGTTGGTTGTAACTCTATCTCCTGGGATTCAAAAATTAAAACGATGAGCAATCAATTTATAAACAAATCAGTAAATCTAACAAGTAAATTTCACAGCTCACCCATGTCTTTAGTCGTTGCTTCTTTTTTGGTTGTATCATTTCTCTCGCCACTTAAATCATGAGAGCCATTTCCGTCTTCTGCTTTTTGTGAATATTTGTGTTAAGCCAACTCAAACATACAATTATTTGTAACCAATATCTCATACCAAAGATTCAGGGTAAAATATTTAACGACTAGAAAGAAATTAATGTCCAAATGCTTAAACTCTATAGTTAAAGTCTCAAAGATGCTAACCATGACAGGGAGAAACATTCAGCCCTAAGCCATTTCTGGAACATGCTTCAGGACTGTCACAACAGTGATCATCATATAATTTGAACTCTGTATGGTTTTCCCTGTCGAACTTGTTGGCATTCTCAATGTTCTTATAATCAATCTTTTCAACGGAGCATGTTGCATCAGTTTCATCTTTAGCTTCAGGGACTTTAATACTTTCATGGCCATTGTTCAATGAAACACTGTGACCACCATCATTTGTATCTTCTGGTCCTCCCTCAACCAAATAATCCATATTGACCGCAGCAACTTCTGAAGTTACAACATCGATATTTGCTGTTTCTGAATTGTCCTTGGTATCTAATCCATTGTCCATTCTTCCACTGCTATCTTCTATGTTAGCATCATTAGCCGCAAATGAAGTGCTTCTGGTCAAGTCCAAAGCAAAATCCTCATGACTTTTAAGTTCACCAAACTCGGGCTGCTCAATTTGTAGCACTGACTGTGAAACTTCATAAGCCGGGGACTCCATCTCATTTGAAGCATTTGGAGAGTCGCACTCTTCTTCCTCCAGCAACTTCTCAGACTTAAAATCAAGCAGTGACCCTGGTTCACAATCTTCTTTGAAAGCATCCTTTTCAATATCATGAAATGAAGACACTGTGACACTTGTTTGCCCAGCCTTCTCATCTGCACACCAACAACTTATTAGGGTTTGTGATTTAAAAATAAAAGAAAAAAAAATCAGGTCTTCTCCTTTAAAGCAATAAGAGCATCACTGACTTTGATAAGATTTTCTGTTCTCTAATAAGGATTGAAAAATTTATTTCTAAAACACTCACCTATGAAGTGCAAAGATATCATAATTATTATTCCCTTTAGTGCAGACGAGGAGCTAATTTAAAGAAGTTGACACGACCTTTGGAATTTTGAACTAAAATAACTAGATCCGTAGCATATTTTTTGAAACAATCTATTGTTTGACTTATCAGGCTGCTTTATCTAAAAACTCACCATCAGCTTTGTGAGCGATTTCATCAAAGCACCCATCTGAATCTTCCTGAATTTTCTCCTCATCAACTTGTTCATCACTCTTGTCTAGAACCTGAATGACACTGCCACCTGACCGTAACTTTCCTTTGGAACCCTCGTGAATACCTACCCGAGCAACAGATGTTAGTACATCATGTAATTTTTCTTCAGACTCATTTTCCTTTGTTTTACCATCATTGCAATATCCCTTGCTGCAACTAGTCTCTCCGCTGAATGCTGTTTCATCAGGAACTTCAATCCCATCTACAAATAATCAATCGTTGAAAAAAAAAAATTTTAAGAGATTAGTTGGGACCCTTTTTCAACCATGGCATCCTTGCATGAAAATGTGATTTTTTTTTTTTTTGAAATGTGAAATTATTCACCTTATTGCCTACTTTCAAACAAATTCCATGAGTGAATACCTGACAACGAAAACAACAATTGAAAGAAAATCAGAAGAAGGGATGTTGCACACCTGGAGTTTCTGCTGCAAATGTAGATGGAAGTAGTAAAGCAGTATTGCTGGAGGCAATTTCACCATATTGACTTTCCTCCTCCAGCATTTCTTTCTCAATGTCAAGAGGAACAACTGTACATAACTTTTCAGCTTCCTGAGACGAGTTCTCTGCACTTTGTACTGGCTGTCGACTTTCAGTTTTTATAAAGACAACTTTTGAATATGCTTCAGGACTATCAGAAAAGAGACCAACATATACTTTGATCTCTGGATGGTTTTCCTCGTCCAACTTCTTGCCATTCTCAATGTTCTCACAATCAAATTTGTCTCTGCATGTTTCATCAGTTTCATCTTCAGCTTCTGGAACTTCAACATCTTCGTCGGCATGGTTCAATGTAACACTCTGATCATCGTCCTTCGTATGGTCAGCAACTTCTGTAGTTACAAAAACACCGTAGTTTATAACTTCATAAGCTGCAGAAACCACCTCCTTCTCCTCCTGCACCTTCTCCGGAGAAAAATGAGGTGGTGACCCTGGTTCACCTACACTGAAAGCATCCTTTTCAATTTCATGATCTCTACACACTGTCACACTTGTTTGCCTAGCCTTCTCATCTGCACATCAACAATTCTTAAAAAATGTCAATAAATATTTAAAGATTTACTAAATAAAGACCAGATGAGTTTTTCTTGCATACTATTATATTTCTGAAGAAACTAGAGAGTATCAATTACAAATACCAAATATCCCATAACGTTAACCTTAATGTCAAAGAATGAATTCAACGTCGTACAACATAAGACTCAAATCTTTGACAATGTTGCACGGAAAATTAAATTCAAACGCAAAAATTAAAAATAATAATAAAAAAATCCTTAAAAATCAAATGTTTGACAATGTTTGCACAACAACGGCATTGTTAAAATATACTTTCAAACAAATTCCTCAAAAACATCACGTAAAATAATTTAGAAAAAAGGAATGTTGCAGTTGCAGACCTTGACTTTCTAGTACAAATGCAGATGGATGCAGTACAGCAGTATTGCTGGAAGCAATTTTTCGACAATGGTATTCCCCAACGTCTTCTGTTATAATGTCATGAGGAGCAACTGCACATAATTTTTCAGCATCCTGAGACCAGTTCTCTGCATCTTTTACTGGCTCTTGACTTTCACTAACGTCACGTGAATGTTCTCGAACTGGGTCTGGATTCCCACTGGAATCAAATTCTACCAAGTCCTGATGATCCTCTTGGACATTATTAGCTTTGTCATCCTCAACTGATTGATCATCCAACTCATCACTTTGAAGGTTTGTGCTTTTGCCCATCATAGATTCTTCTGTTTCCACTCCCTTATTAACATTCAAGGGGTTGGAGAACCCACCTACAGTTTAAAAGCACGCCATAAGCAAACACCAGAAAAATGTAAAAATATCAATATTAGGCTAGAAGAAAATGTTCTCACCTTCAAAATCTGCTTGACGAATGGATGACGAATCATTGTTGGAAGAGATTGAACCCACATTGGTAAGCTTATTTGGACACTCTGCTGCTTCATCTGACTTACCATTACCAGAGTTGCTATCTATACGGAACAAATTGCGTGAATGATCTTCCACATCAGTCTCTATATTCTTTTCGAGAGAATTTTCTGTGTTTTCTTCAACTATGTTGCTTTCCTTCCCTTCAACAATGATGTCAACAACAGAATCCACATTCAACACGACATCAGTGACTCCCTCATTGACTGCAGGAACCGAACAAGTATCCAATTCACTCACCAAAGCAGACTTGAAAGCAACCTTTTCAACTTCATGATCTGAAGACATTGTCACATTTATTTGCCCAGCCTTCTCATCTGCGCAACAATTTGAAGTTCTGAAAATTCAGTAATTATTAAATGATTTACTGCACAAACGCAAAATATCTTGTTCTTGCAAAATATTTTATATACTTGGAGCAACTTATATTGAGACAGCTTCTGTTTCAAATAAAAACCAAATAGCCCATAAATGTTAAATTTAATGTCAAAGGATTAACTCAACATCGTAGAACATAAGAATCATATGCTTGTTTGACAATGTTGCACAAGAAAATAGGAATCTATTTATAAAAATACACACACATACACACAGGTATAGATTTGATATTGATATACAAAGGATGAATGTACGGAAGAAATTTTTCTTCCTTTTTTTGTTTGTCTAGGAGCTAAGACCAATACAATGCTCCGTTTCCTCATGCATAAACTGCACCATATAGAGTTAATGCAAAAATTATGAGTGCGTTTAGAACTCGTTCTAAAATGATTTTGTTTTTTTGTATGAAAATGAAAATGGAAATGTTTTCAATCTCACACAAAAATCATTTTTAAAAGTGCATTTAGTAGTTTTATCAAGAGATTGTTATCAGTATAAAAAAATTCATTAATATCTCTATCTCTTTCTCTATGCTCGAGAGAGGAGAAAACAGAAACGAAAAAAGAAAAACAACTAAAAATCGTTTTTCATTTCTCACACATTTTACACTAAACAAAAAAATCATTTTTATTTCTGTTTTTTATCTTTAATTATGTCAAATATCGTTTCTCTCCTATTTTCATTTTTTTTCTCGAAAAATGTGAAAAACAAAAACAGAACTAACTCCAAACTTGACCTATGTATAAGAAAAATAGTGAACGGGGAGACCCAATATATTAGAAAATCATTGCCCATGAATATAGCATTATAAAAAATAAAAAAATAAAAAACATTTTCAACTTAACCTGTTTTGGCAAACCATATTATTCTAGAACGTAAGGCAGCTCCTGGCAAAGACCATCACAATATTGGAATTCATGCACCCAAAATAAAATAGAAAAAAAAAATGAAAAGCAGATGATACGAAATTTACAACTTTTACAACGTTGAACTGAAACAAGCTTGATTCGTGGAATATTTTTTTGGACAATGTCTTCTCAACTTATCAGACTGCATTATCAAACAACTTACCATTAATTTTGTGGGAGACTTCATCAGAGCACCCATCTGAACTTTCCTGATTTTTCTTCTCATTAACTTGTCCAACATTCTTGTCTAAAACTGAGAGAACGATGCCATCTGACTCTAACTTTGTTTCAGAACCCCCATGAATAACGTCCTGAACAACAGAGGTTAAACTCAATTCACTGTGTAATTCCTCTTCAGATCCAATTCTTGTCTCTCTACTGCATCTTGTTTCATCAGGAACTGCAGTTCCATCTACAAAACAAACGATCAAGAAAATTACTTTGAAATGTCACATAAGATCAAAAGGAGAAACTGAGACCCTAAACGTGGATCAGACGAGTTGTAAGCTTTGTTGCTAATAACAGCGGATGCTTTATAATATATATAATAATAAAAAGAGTTCAGGCCAGTTGAGATATAATTTTATTTAGGAACTTTTTATTGTAATAAAAAAATTAAATATAATTATTTTTTAGAATGTTTTACAGTAAAAAAATTTAAACTCTAAACTCAAATTCATGAAATGAAATCTTTCAAATTCTAGAAACAATATTATGAAAAATAAATAAATAAATTTTGCACACCGTGACTTTCCGGCACATATGTAGATGGAAGTAGGACAGTTGTATTGCCGGTGGCAATTTCATAATGGTTTTCCTCGAGGCTTTCTTTTGTAATGTCATGAGGAAGAACTGTACATAACTTTTCAACTACCTGAAACCAGTTCTCTGCATCTTTTACTGGCTCTTGACTTTCACTAACGTCACGTGAATGTTCTCGAACTGGGTCTGGATTCCCACTGGAATCAAATTCTACCAAGTCCTGATGATCCTCTTGGACATTATTAGCTTTGTCATCCTCAACTGATTGATCATCCAACTCATCACTTTGAAGGTTTATGCTTTTGCCCATCATAGATTCTTCTGTTTCCACTCCCTTATTAACATTCAAGGGGTTGGAGAACCCACCTACAGTTTAAAAGCACGCCATAAGCAAACACCAGAAAAATGTAAAAATATCAATATTAGGCTAGAAGAAAATGTTCTCACCTTCAAAATCTGCTTGACGTGCTTGACGTATGGATGACAAATCATTGTTGGAAGAGATTGAACCCACATTGGTAAGCTTGTTTGGACACTCTGCTGCTTCATCTGACTTACCATTACTAGAGTTACCATCTGTACGGAACAAATTGCGTGAATGATCTTCCACAGCAGTCTCTATATTCTCTTCGAGAGAATTTTCTGTGTTTTCTTCAACTATGTTGCTTTCCTTCCCCTCAACAATGATGTCAATAACAGAATCCACATTCAACACGACATCAGTGACTCCCTCGTTGACTGCAGGAACCGAACAAGTATCAAATTCACTCGCCAAAGCAGACTTGAAAGCAACCTTTTCAACTTCATGATCTGGAGACATTGTCACATTTATTTGCCCAGCCTTCTCATCTGTGCAACAATTTGAAGTTCCGAAAATTCAGTAATTATGATATCTTGTTCTTGCAAAATATTTTATATACTTGGAGCAACTTATATTGAGACAGCTTCTGTTTCAAATAAAAACCAAATAGCCCATAAATGATAAATTTAATGTCAAAGGATTAACTCAACATCGTAGAACATAAGAATCATATGCTTGTTTGACAATGTTGCACAAGAAAATAGGAATCTATTTATAAAAATACACAGGTATATATGTGATATTGATATACAAAGGATGAATGTATGGATGCAAATTTTCTTCCTTTTTTTGTTTGTCTAGGAGCTAAGACCAATACAATGCTCCGTTTCCTCATGCATAAACTGCACCAGATAGACTTAATGCGAAAATTATGTATAAGAAAAATAGTGAACGGGTAGACCCAATATATTAGAAAGTCATTGCCCATGAATATAGCATTATAAAAAATAAAAAAATAAAAAACATTTTCAACTTAACCTGTTTTGGCAAACCATATTATTCTAGAACGTAAGACAGCTCCTGGCAAAGACCATCACAATATTGGAATTCATGCACCCAAAATAAAATAGAAAAAAAAAATGAAAAGCAGATGATACGAAATTTACAACTTTTACAACGTTGAACTGAAACAAGCTTGATTCGTGGAATATTTTTTTGGACAATGTCTTCTCAACTTATCAGACTGCATTACCAAACAACTTACCATTAATTTTGTGGGAGACTTCATCAGAGCACCCATCTGAACTTTCCTGATTTTTCTTCTCATTAACTTGTCCAACATTCTTGTCTAAAACTGAGAGAACGATGCCATCTGACTCTAACTTTGTTTCAGAACCCCCATGAATAACGTCCTGAACAACAGAGGTTAAACTCAATTCACTGTGTAATTCCTCTTCAGATCCAATTCTTGTCTCTCTACTGCATCTTGTTTCATCAGGAACTGCAGTTCCATCTACAAAACAAACGATCAAGAAAATTACTTTGAAATGTCACATAAGATCAAAAGGAGAAACTGAGACCCTAAACGTGGATCAGACGAGTTGTTAGCTTTGTTGCTAATAACAGCGGATGCTTTATAATATATATAATAATAAAAAGAGTTCAGGCCAGTTGAGATATAATTTTATTTAGGAACTTTTTATTGTAATAAAAAAATTAATGAATATAGCATTATAAAAAATAAAAAACATTTTCAACTTAACCTGTTTTGGCAAACCATATTATTCTAGAACGTATGACAGCTCCTGGCTAAGACCATCACAATATTAGAATTCATGCACCCAAAATAAAATAGAACGATGTTGAACTGAAACAAGCTTGATTCGTGGAATATTTTTTTGGACAATGTCTTCTCAACTTGTCAGACTGCTTTACCAAACAACTTACCATTAATTTTGTGGGAGACTTCATCAGAGCACCCATCTGAACTTTCCTCATTTTTCTTCTCATTAACTTGTCCAACATTCTTGTCTAAAACCGAGAGAACGATGCCATCTGACTCTAACTTTGTTTCAGAACCCCCATGAATAACGTCCTGAACAACAGAGGTTAAACTCAATTCACTGTGTAAGTCCTCTTCAAATCCAATTCTTGTCTCTCTACTGAATCTTGTTTCATCAGGAACTGCAGTTCCATCTACAAAACAAACGATCAAGAAAATTACTTTGAAATGTCACATAAGATCAAAAGGAGAAACTGAGACCCTAAACGTGGATCAGACGAGTTGTTAGCTTTGTTGCTAATAACAGCGGATGCTTTATAATATATATAATAATAAAAAGAGTTCAGGCCAGTTGAGATATAATTTTATTTAGGAACTTTTTATTGTAATAAAAAAATTAAATATAATTATTTTTTAGAATGTTTTACAGTAAAAAAATTTAAACTCTAAACTCAAATTCATGAAATGAAATCTTTCAAATTCTAGAAACAATATTATGAAAAATAAATAAATAAATTTTGCACACCGTGACTTTCCGGCACATATGTAGATGGAAGTAGGACAGTTGTATTGCCGGTGGCAATTTCATAATGGTTTTCCTCGAGGCTTTCTTTTGTAATGTCATGAGGAAGAACTGTACATAACTTTTCAACTACCTGAAACCAGTTCTCTGCATCTTTTACTGGCTCTTGACTTTCACTAACGTCACGTGAATGTTCTCGAACTGGGTCTGGATTCCCACTGGAATCAAATTCTACCAAGTCCTGATGATCCTCTTGGACATTATTAGCTTTGTCATCCTCAACTGATTGATCATCCAACTCATCACTTTGAAGGTTTATGCTTTTGCCCATCATAGATTCTTCTGTTTCCACTCCCTTATTAACATTCAAGGGGTTGGAGAACCCACCTACAGTTTAAAAGCACGCCATAAGCAAACACCAGAAAAATGTAAAAATATCAATATTAGGCTAGAAGAAAATGTTCTCACCTTCAAAATCTGCTTGACGTATGGATGACAAATCATTGTTGGAAGAGATTGAACCCACATTGGTAAGCTTGTTTGGACACTCTGCTGCTTCATCTGACTTACCATTACCAGAGTTATCATCTGTACGGAACAAATTGCGTGAATGATCTTCCACATCAGTCTCTATATTCTCTTCGAGAGAATTTTCTGTGTTTTCTTCAACTATGTTGCTTTCCTTCCCTTCAACAATGATGTCAACAACAGAATCCACATTC
The DNA here is from genome assembly GCF_000414095.1 of Morus notabilis. NCBI lineage: Eukaryota > Viridiplantae > Streptophyta > Magnoliopsida > Rosales > Moraceae > Morus > Morus notabilis. Next base: position 77,179 of record NW_010365770.1, read on the forward strand.
AACACGACATCAGTGACTCCCTCGTTGACTGCAGGAACCGAACAAGTATCAAATTCACTCACCAAAGCAGACTTGAAAGCAACCTTTTCAACTTCATGATCTGGAGACATTGTCACATTTATTTGCCCAGCCTTCTCATCTGCGCAACAATTTGAAGTTCTGAAAATTCAGTAATTATGATATCTTGTTCTTGCAAAATATTTTATATACTTGGAGCAACTTATATTGAGACAGCTTCTGTTTCAAATAAAAACCAAATAGCCCATAAATGATAAATTTAATGTCAAAGGATTAACTCAACATCGTAGAACATAAGAATCATATGCTTGGTTGACAATGTTGCACAAGAAAATAGGAATCTATTTATAAAAATACACAGGTATATATGTGATATTGATATACAAAGGATGAATGTATGGATGCAAATTTTCTTCCTTTTTTTGTTTGTCTAGGAGCTAAGACCAATACAATGCTCCGTTTCCTCATGCATAAACTGCACCAGATAGACTTAATGCGAAAATTATGTATAAGAAAAATAGTGAACGGGTAGACCCAATATATTAGAAAGTCATTGCCCATGAATATAGCATTATAAAAAATAAAAAAATAAAAAACATTTTCAACTTAACCTGTTTTGGCAAACCATATTATTCTAGAACGTAAGGCAGCTCCTGGCAAAGACCATCACAATATTGGAATTCATGCACCCAAAATAAAATAGAAAAAAAAAATGAAAAGCAGATGATACGAAATTTACAACTTTTACAACGTTGAACTGAAACAAGCTTGATTCGTGGAATATTTTTTTGGACAATGTCTTCTCAACTTATCAGACTGCATTACCAAACAACTTACCATTAATTTTGTGGGAGACTTCATCAGAGCACCCATCTGAACTTTCCTGATTTTTCTTCTCATTAACTTGTCCAACATTCTTGTCTAAAACTGAGAGAACGATGCCATCTGACTCTAACTTTGTTTCAGAACCCCCATGAATAACGTCCTGAACAACAGAGGTTAAACTCAATTCACTGTGTAAGTCCTCTTCAAATCCAATTCTTGTCTCTCTACTGAATCTTGTTTCATCAGGAACTGCAGTTCCATCTACAAAACAAACGATCAAGAAAATTACTTTGAAATGTCACATAAGATCAAAAGGAGAAACTGAGACCCTAAACGTGGATCAGACGAGTTGTTAGCTTTGTTGCTAATAACAGCGGATGCTTTATAATATATATAATAATAAAAAGAGTTCAGGCCAGTTGAGATATAATTTTATTTAGGAACTTTTTATTGTAATAAAAAAATTAAATATAATTATTTTTTAGAATGTTTTACAGTAAAAAAATTTAAATTCTAAACTCAAATTCATGAAATGAAATCTTTCAAATTCTAGAAACAATATTATGAAAAATAAATAAATAAATTTTGCACACCGTGACTTTCCGGCACATATGTAGATGGAAGTAGGACAGTTGTATTGCCGGTGGCAATTTCATAATGGTTTTCCTCGAGGCTTTCTTTTGTAATGTCATGAGGAAGAACTGTACATAACTTTTCAACTACCTGAAACCAGTTCTCTGCATCTTTTACTGGCTCTTGACTTTCACTAACGTCACGTGAATGTTCTCGAACTGGGTCTGGATTCCCACTGGAATCAAATTCTACCAAGTCCTGATGATCCTCTTGGACATTATTAGCTTTGTCATCCTCAACTGATTGATCATCCAACTCATCACTTTGAAGGTTTATGCTTTTGCCCATCATAGATTCTTCTGTTTCCACTCCCTTATTAACATTCAAGGGGTTGGAGAACCCACCTACAGTTTAAAAGCACGCCATAAGCAAACACCAGAAAAATGTAAAAATATCAATATTAGGCTAGAAGAAAATGTTCTCACCTTCAAAATCTGCTTGACGTATGGATGACAAATCATTGTTGGAAGAGATTGAACCCACATTGGTAAGCTTGTTTGGACACTCTGCTGCTTCATCTGACTTACCATTACTAGAGTTACCATCTGTACGGAACAAATTGCGTGAATGATCTTCCACAGCAGTCTCTATATTCTCTTCGAGAGAATTTTCTGTGTTTTCTTCAACTATGTTGCTTTCCTTCCCCTCAACAATGATGTCAATAACAGAATCCACATTCAACACGACATCAGTGACTCCCTCGTTGACTGCAGGAACCGAACAAGTATCAAATTCACTCACCAAAGCAGACTTGAAAGCAACCTTTTCAACTTCATGATCTGGAGACATTGTCACATTTATTTGCCCAGCCTTCTCATCTGCGCAACAATTTGAAGTTCTGAAAATTCAGTAATTATGATATCTTGTTCTTGCAAAATATTTTATATACTTGGAGCAACTTATATTGAGACAGCTTCTGTTTCAAATAAAAACCAAATAGCCCATAAATGATAAATTTAATGTCAAAGGATTAACTCAACATCGTAGAACATAAGAATCATATGCTTGTTTGACAATGTTGCACAAGAAAATAGGAATCTATTTATAAAAATACACAGGTATATATGTGATATTGATATACAAAGGATGAATGTATGGATGCAAATTTTCTTCCTTTTTTTGTTTGTCTAGGAGCTAAGACCAATACAATGCTCCGTTTCCTCATGCATAAACTGCACCAGATAGACTTAATGCGAAAATTATGTATAAGAAAAATAGTGAACGGGTAGACCCAATATATTAGAAAGTCATTGCCCATGAATATAGCATTATAAAAAATAAAAAAATAAAAAACATTTTCAACTTAACCTGTTTTGGCAAACCATATTATTCTAGAACGTAAGGCAGCTCCTGGCAAAGACCATCACAATATTGGAATTCATGCACCCAAAATAAAATAGAAAAAAAAA
>NW_010365770.1:81015-111013 GCF_000414095.1 Morus notabilis
GCTTTATAATATATATATATATATATATATAAAAGAGTTCAATTAAATGCTTTCAAATTCTAAAAATAATATTACGGAAAAAAAAAAAAAGGAATTCTGCACACCTTGACTTTCTGGCACAAATGTAGATGGAAGTAGGACAGTTGTGTTGCCGGTGGCAATTTCATAATGGTTTTCCTCAAGCCTTTCTTTTGAAATGTCATAAGGAAGAACTGTACATAACTTTTCAGCTTCCTGAGACCAGTTCTCTTCGTTGTTTACTAGCTGTTGACTTTCCCTAACATCACTTAGATGGTCTTGAACTCGATCTGGATTCCAACATGGATCATATTTTTCCAAGTCCTGATGATCCTCTTGGACATTATTAGCTTTGTCATCCAACTCATCACTTTGAAGGTTGATGCTTTTGCCCATCATAGATTCATCACTTTCCAGTCCCTCATTAACGTTCAAGGGGTTGGAGCATTCACCTACAGTTCAAAGACAACCCATTAGCAAACACCCGAAAAATGTAAAAATACCACGATCAGGCAAGAAGAAAATTAACTTTACCTTCAGAATCTTCTTGAAGAATGGATGAGAAACCATCATTCGAGGTGATTGAACCTACATTGGTAAGCTTACTTGGGCACTCCTCTGCTTCATCAGATTTACCATTACTAGAGTTGCTATTTGTACTCAGCAAGTTGCGCAAATGATCGTCCGCAGTAGTCTCTAAATTCTTATCAAGCGAATTTTCTTCATACTCTTCAACTATGCTACTTTCCTTCTCCACAACAGTGGTGTCAACAACAGAATCCAGGTTCAACACAACATCAGTGACTTCCTCGTTTACAGCAGACTCTGGAATGGTATCTAATTGGCTCCTCACAACAGAATTCCTTCTAAACTGCTTCCTTTTCCCACTAAACATTTCTGTAACTTCTTGGTTACTATGCAAAGCAGGATCAGTTTTTCTTTCTGGAGCTTCTGGCATGGCAAACCCGACATCTCCAACTGGTGACTCCTGAAGGGCCTCATTCTTTTCAGCTTTGCTGCTTGTCAGCTCCTTCTGTTCAACTGCATTTCTTTTGGAGATATTACGTACAGATCGTCTCGCGGGCTTCACATTAACAGGTTCCTGAGCGACCACAGAACTCTGCTCGTTCAAAACCGGCTCTTGTCTTCGCTTTCTTCGCTCATACTTTCCAATGCCTTCAGCAATTTCACTCATTTTGTTAGAGGTGAAATTGCTGCACAAAGCAGGATCTGTTTTGCTTTCTGGAGCTTCTGGCGGGGCAAATCCGGCGTCCATAACTGATGATTCCTGAATGTTCTCATTCTTTTCAACTTCCCTGCTTGTCAGTTCCTTCCATTCAACCGCAATTTTTTTAGAAATATTACCTACAGATCGTCTCGCAGGCATTTCATTTATAGGTTCCTGAGAAACCACAGAACTCTGCTCGTTCAAAACCGGCTCTTGTCTTCGCTTTGTTCGCCCATACTTTCCAATGCCTTCAGCAATTTCACCCAATTTGTTGGAGGTTTCAATTGAAACTTGCCTGGAAGCATTACGAGTAGACCGCCTTGTAGGTTTAGCCACATCAGCTGGTGCTTCTCTTATCGCGCTCATCCTTCCTTCAGTTTCATGAGTTGTTAACTGCTCATCAACGCTAGACAATCTAGTACTACGCCGGGTCCTCTTCGAAGTGCCTTCATGAAGAGATTGTTTCTTTCCATCAATATTTGATTCTATTTCAAAAACCTCTTCTGATTCCATCTTTTTACGAGTAGACCGCCTTGTAAGTTTAGCTACATCAGCTGGTGCTTCTCCTATCGCGCTCATCGTTCCTTCAGTTTCATGAGTTTTTAACCGCTCATCAATGCTAAACAATCTAGTACTACGTCGGGTCCTCCTCGAAGGGCCTTCATGAAGAAAATGTTTCTTTCCAGCAACATTCAATTCTATTTCAAAAACCTCTTCTGATTCCATCTTTTTACGAGTAGACCGCCTTGTAGGTTTAGCTACATCAGCTGGTGCTTCTCTTATCACACTCATCCTTCCTCCAATTTCATGAGTTGTTAACTGCTCATCAAGGCTAAACAATCTAGTACTATGCTTGGTCCTCCTTGAAGGGCCTTGATAAAGAGATTGTTTCTTTCCATCAACATTCGGTTCGATTTCAGAAACCTCTTCTGATTCCATCTTTTTAGATCGCTTCCTGGACTCCTTCAATACCGTTCCCTGATCAATACATTCACCAGCAATAATTTCACTTACCACCCTTCCCTTCTTGCGTAAACCTTTGGGAGGTTCTTCAAGTTGAAGAACAACACTTGGGCATTCTTCCTGAATCTCCAAAACTACTCCACATTCACTGTCATTATCAACTGCATAATTACTCCCGTTAGCCCAAGTTCGAGCCCTTGTAATCCTACTACAATGATCACCAATTAGTCCTAAATCCTCAGTCAAAGCACTTGACTTCTTTTTCTTTTTCATTTTCCCTTTTGAATTCTCAAGGGCCTTTTCGGGTTTAGCCTGATTCCCGACTTCATTATCCTCAAAAGTCCCTAAACTCTTCTCGCTTGTCAACTGTAGCCTAATTGACTTTCTCCTAGATTTATCTACATTTTCCTTTCCCCTGCTAACTCTCTTCTCCGAATTTTCTTCAACTACAACATTAGTACTTTGTGCTCTTTTCCTTTTACCCGCCTTCTTCCCTGCTATTGATTTCCTCTTTCTCCGGCGTTTCTTTTTCGAATCGTAATTTGAGTCTGACTCCTCTACATCCGTACCCACAAATATGAAAGTTTCATTTTCAGGACTAAACCTTACTTTTTTTACCACCTTCGTAACAATCACAGAATCAATTTCATTATCAGCGCTTAAGGTCTTCTCATCTTCCTGTTTACAACAAAAAACATGGAAAGTTTTCAATTTTCTTGTAACTAAAACCTATTTTGGCAGAAATTCTTTCCGACACTTTCTTAGGAAGCAAACAGCATAATTGCAGAAAAAAGAAAAATGAAACCCAGAGAAACTTGGACCGATATCCATGGAAAATTTCAATGTTCTTGTAACTAAAACCCTAAAGAAACATAGTTGTCAGAAATCAAACAAGCGCAGAAAAACTAAAAAAAATAAAAATAAATCATAGAATATCGAACGCTTTCCATGTTCCTGTTTACACCAATAGTCCTGGAAATTTTCAACTTTATCGTTACCAAAATCCTTAAGAAAGAAAATCTTTAAAAAAATTTTCCTTCCCAAGTGAGATTCAAGGGCTGATCATCTTCCTTTTTGCACCAATTCCAATGTAAAAGTTCAATTTATCGTTATCAAATTCTTTGAAGACTTAAAAAACGACAATCTTTAGGAGACAATTTCTTCCGCGGAAGAGATGATAATTTTCTGTCCAATTTCTCGGGAAACAAACACGAGAAGAAAAACGAAACAGGTAGAATTGAATTCGAAGGAGAAGAAGACGAAGAAGAAGAGAACCTTGAGCAGAGAAGAGAGACGATCGGCCATATCACTGTTGGTGAGATTGGCCGGAATTCCATGCTTCTTGCAGAGGGCCTGAAGATTCTTCCTCTTCATTCCATGGAAATCCATTTCCATTTCCGTTTCGAACCAATTCTTCTGGAACTACAAAGAAACGTTTCTACTTTTCTCATCAAACATAAACGTTAATTCTCTCTTTGAGTTTGCTTTTGTTCTCCTTTGTTTGTTTGAAAATCAGTTTGTCAATAGCGAGTTCGTTTTTATTCCTTGTTTTTTGATTTTTTTTGAAATTTAAAATTGGACTGTTTTCCCGCCCTGTTGTTTATCGCTTATTCCGACTCTCAAGAGTGGGTAGAAAGTTTCACATACTCGCGGTTAGGACGGGGGAATTGGAGTTTTGTTGGGGTATAATGGTAATTTGGGGCGACTATTGTAACGTTTGCGAGTATACAAATATGTGACTTTGACCTAAAACGGGGCGAGTAATTTTCTATTGGGGTCATTGCGCGTGTTGAAGAAAACTTTGAGAAAAGGCTTTTATTGGCTGAGGCTTGAATGGATGGAATTACTTTCCTTTTACTCATGTAGTAGTGAAGATAAAAAATATTTTATCTTTATATGCGTTTATTAACACATCTCATTCCATTTTTTACACTTTTTTTTAATAGAAATTTTATTACGAAATTATCTATTAATAAAATTTCTTTTAAAGAAGATAATATTTTAAAAAATACTCATTACACACTCTATCATAAATTTTATTTTTCTTTTCTATTAAATATTGTGTTAATTAGTTGAGTCAAATATCATTATTATTATTTTAGAATATTATTATTTATGTTTTCCTCAAATATTTTACTTATTTATAGAAAGAAAATATATATACTAATTATTTCTTGAAACAAAATAAGTAATGCAGAGCTTTCAAAAAAATTACGTAATGCAGAGATGTTATTTTTCAACTAATGAAGGAGATATTTGATTCATGAATTAGAACTATTTTTTATTTACGTGTATTTTTTGTGAGATAAAATATTATAATAAATTATGAACTATTATTCAAATCATGATTTGAATCCTCCAACTAAACGTCCTCTGAAGATTAATAATGCTCTTTATATTGCAAGCTCTTTATATTGCATGCTCTTTGTTGCGTTTTCTTTTTTTTTTTCCCCAAAATTTTGTATGTGTTTTTTTCATTTTATTTTCTTTACTTTCTTTTTTCAGCTGTTCATATCGTTAATGGCTTAATTGATAATACGGTTAATCTTACAATGCACTAACATTTGTATTGGTTATTTCTATCAATTTTCGATTTGTAATTTGCCATTTACATATCTATATCCTTCAACAACAATAGTAAAAAGATGAACAAAATAAGGTTCGTTCATTTCACCGATTTAAATTTATTATACGAGTTTGCTACAGTAAAAAACTCTCAAAAACAGTCACATCTAACTTTTTCTACTACAGTAAAAAGCTCTCACATAAAGTCACATCTCAACTCAAATTAAAAACTAGAATCAGCGAACTAAACGAAGGCTTCGTTCACTTCGCGGATTCGAGTTTTCAATTCGAGTTGAGATGTGACATTTTCTGAGAGATTTTCACCGTAGCAGAAAAAATTGACGTAACATTTTTCTGAGAGTTTTTTACTGTATAAATCTAAAACTAAAAACTCAAATCGGCGAAATGCACAAAGCCGAAATGAAAGATATGTATACCAATACAAAAGTTAACGCGTCATATGAAAAAGCAAAAAATAATTAAAAAAAGGATAAATTTATTTTGTAGGTGAGTTTAAAAAAAAATAAAAGAAGAATACAATTGAATTGCAGTGACATTTTTAAAATTTTAAGAGAGATGTAATAAGTAGAATAAAAGGTGGCTTAAAAATGTGCATGTAAAAAGTAGAATATGAATAATTTAGTTGTAAGGACTTTTTTAAAATTTTAAGAGGGGTTTAACAAATAATTTATGGGTGATTTAAGTAAGTGTTTGTGGAAAGTAAAAAAATGAGTGTCAATACACGTACCATTTTCGTTTTCTTTGATAAGGGCCATAAGGATAGTATTCATAAATCCCACGTTACAATTCATGTGTCAAAATAATAATAATAATAATGTAATTAAAGCTATATTGTTGTGGAATATAAAGTATATGTGTTTCTTTTTTTTTTCGTTTAAATAGGAAAATGATATTAAAACCGTAGTAGGTGACTATTTATAATTGTTGTTTGTACTACCCTTTTCAAAATATTTGTTTTCTTTAAATTTGAAATAGATTGTATGTGGACGTTTAGTTTGAAGATTCAAACCATTTTCGATTTACGTGTATTTTTTATGAGAGAAAATACTGTAACGAACCACGAATCCATTTTCGATTTACGTGTATTTTTTGTGAGAGAAAATACTGTAACGAACCACGAATCCATTTTCGATTTACGTGTATTTTTTGTGAGAGAAAATACTGTAACGAACCACAAATCATGATTCGAATCAGGAAACGAATCCCTCTACCAAACATTAGGTTGAATCTCGGAGTTTGGGTGGAATGGAGAGAGGTCGTAGGTTGAATTTCGTTTCATATATAAAAAAAAATACATCATATTATATAAAGTAGTGAAATAGCTTACCTTTTTGTAGTTTTTCGCAACTAACTACAATATTTATAGATAAAAAAAAGACCTTGCACTTGTTCTTATACTAATCCAATATGAACTTTTCTTAACTTGGCATACTAAAAAACTCACATGACCAGACGTATGATATAAAAAAACCCAATGTGACGATATGACCATGCGCTGAAGGCTTGAGTCTCAGCTTTGGTTCTAATCAAGTCATGCCTGTCAGGCCTTCTAGCTTTGATAATTAAATTTAAAGTCTCGTTCATTTTACTAATTCAAATTTAAAATTTGAGTTTTGTTATAATAAAAAATTATCAGAAACAGTCACATTTAACTTTTTGTTACAGTAAAAAACTATAACGTGAAGTTACATCTTAACTCAAATCAGTGAACTAAACAGACCTTAAAATACGATAAAATAATATACATTATAGGTATATATTAAACAAAAATGGTATTCATTGATAAAATCCCACATTCACTAAGTGGTAGATCCTATTAAATTAAATCACAATTATCGAATTAACAAAATTCACCTCACGTGAATAACGGAGTTTTTAACTTTGTAAAGATAAATATAAGTCTTTTATATTGAATATATATGTAATATTATCTTACATATATTAGATGTTTATATTGAATATATATTTATCAGTAATAAGTCATACATGAACATTGTCATACATGAACATTGTCTCGTCTTTGCTTCTGACTAGAAGCAAAGCATGACATGTGCCAAGCCTTTTAGCTATGCATAAGGACTACTTGTCGTATGTTATCTCTTCCGACTTAAGTAAGATTTAAGGGGTGTTTGGTTAGAAGATTCAAACCATGATTTGAATAATAGTTCATAATTTATTACAATATTTTTTTTATAAAAAAAAAAACACGTAAATCGAAAATGGTTATAATCACATGATTCTAATATATGAACTAAACGTCTCCTTAATTCTATTTAAAAGAAAATTACAGTCTCATTCATTTCACTAATTTGAGTTTAAAATTCAAGTTTTACTATAGTAAAAAATTCTCAAAAACATTTACATTTAACTTTTTTGTTACAGTAAAAAATTCTCACATAAAATCACATCTTAATTCGAACTAAAAACTCAAATCAGCGAACTAAACAGGTCATACATAACTCGCGGATACACAACCCCCAATTGTTTCATTGGTTGAGTTCACACAGTCCCCAATTGTTTCATTGGTTGAATTCAATTTAACTCAATTCAAAGAGTAAACACAGTTAGAACTCGTGTTTAGTAAACACGCACTTTAAATTATATTTCCCGTTTAAATTAAATTAAACTGTCCAATTAAAAATTTAGCTCCTCCTAAATTTAAACATTCAAATCATTTTAAATCGTAAACTATCCGTAAAAATGTGTTTTTTACACTTATTAAATAAATATTAAAATTTTATTCCTTATTTAAATTAAAATTTTAATTACGCATCTAAATATTAATTTAAACTATAATTTAAATAACAAGGTTTGAATTTTTCTATTCAAATAAAAAAAATTAAATCAATAAAATTTGAATAAGCGAAGCAAACAAAGGCATAATTATTTTAGGGTGTATATGCTAAGCATGGCATTCCATGTGGAGCCTTGCTTCTAGTTACCAGTCCAAAGTTATCTAAAAAAATATCATTTTAATACAAGTCCTAGATTGTAAATTTGCTTTTTCTTTTTTCTGGTACAAAAAATCATTAGTAAAGGTAAAAGAAAAACTTTCGTAACTTTTGAGAGCAGTAGATTTCTGTAATTTTTTTGTGGTCTTCATGTAGGACGAGACTGTAAGGATCGCGCAATCCGATTGTTTCCTATATCTATCATTAATTTTGAATTATAATTTATAATTTTTTATAATATTTTTTTTTATAAAAAATACACGTAAAACAAAAATAATTTTAAATATACTCTTAATGTAAATGTACAATCCAAAATGCCAAATAAACATCCAAGACAAAAATAAGAGACTTTTCCGGTAATTCCTCCCAACCAGTAAATATTTGTAGCCGTAAAGTCCAATTTTGACTATTAAATCTTATTAATTGAAAAAATATACATAATGAAACTGTTTGTCAAAATTAAAGCTAAAATTTAAGACAAACAGATGACAAAGCAACTGTTTCAGAGATATTAATATGCATATCATTTCACATATACATTAATCAAAAGAAAAAAATAATAAATAATTAGTTCATAAATTTAAAATTATAATTTAAAACTATTTTTAATTTACGTGTATTTTTTATGAGAAAAAAATACTGTAATAAATTATAAATTATGATTCAAATCATAACATAAATACACCAACCAAACACACCTTAAATATGTTTAAAACTCGTTATAAAATAATTTTATTTTTATATGAAAATAAAAATAAAAATATTTTTAACCTACATAAATAATTTTTAAAAATACATTTGTTAATTTTATCAAAAAATTATTTTCAATATTAAAAATTCATTAATATCCTTCTCTCTCTGCACGAGAGAAGAGAAAATAAAAATAAAAAATGACTACAAATTATTTTTTATTTATATCCCATTTTACACTAAATTAAAAAATTATTTTCATTTTCATTTTTTTTATCTCTAATTATATCAAATGCCGTTTGAAATTTTTTTTATTTTTTCATTCTCAAAAAACATGAAAAATAAAAGACGCGTTTAAAACTTATTATAAAATAATTTTATTTTTTATATGATAATAAAAATAAAAACGTTTTCAATTTTAAACAGAAATTATTTTTAAAAATATATTTAATAGTTTTATCAAAAAAATTATTTTCAGTATAAAAAACTCATTAATGTTTCTTTTTCTCTCTTTCTAGTCGAGAAATGAAAAAATAAAAACAAAAAATAAAAAACGATTATTTCTCTCTCATTTTATATTAAACCAAAAAATCATTTTTATTTATGTTTTTTATCTTTATTACGTCGAAGGACGTTTTAAAAATATTTTCATTTTTTCATAAAAAACAAAAATGAGATCAATTCTAAACCGACCAAAAAACAATTCTAATTTCAAACACAGCAAATACATCTTATTTACCCTATTCATACAAGAGAATGGATTCAGGACCGAGGAAAAAGATAAAAAAAAAGAATCAAATAAAATAATCTCAACCAAAATTTTCACATCAATATACAGGGAACAAAAGATAGTTGCCAATGATTAACAATGAAAAGTGGAAGTGTGGGAAAAAGAGAGGAGATTAGGGAATGAACCACACAAAACATCAAAGTAATTCCTAAATCATGCATTTCCACAAGCACCAAAATTTTCACATCAATATACAGGGAACAAAGAGATAGTTGCCAATGATTAACAATGAAAAGTGGAAGTGTGGGAAAAAGAGAGGAGATTAGGGAATGAACCACACAAAACATCAAAGTAATTCCTAAATCATGCATTTCCACAAGCACCTAGTGTGCAGTTTTTTTCCCAAATGCAAATAAAACAATCAGAACATATTATAAAACTCTTCTATTGTTGCAGCTTTGAAAAATACCACCTTTATACTGAATGTTGTTATGACAAGAGGGATTTGGCTTTGATAAAGATTATAAACTTTCATTTTTGGTTCCTCATAACAAAAAGATGCCTAAGAAAATCATTTCTAGATTCGGAGCAAGAAAATCATTTTTGCATTGGACAAAAGTAAGCGTCTAAATTAAGAACCATCACCAGTTACCAACATCTAAAAGCGTGCATTAAATCAAAAAACCACAAAAAAAAAAAAAAAACTTGCATGACCTAGCAAAGAGCAAAATCGCAAAGTTTTCAGGGGAAAAAAAATTGCACTATGAATACATACAATAATAACATGGAAGGAGAGAGAGAGTCAGAAATCTCGTGTGGAAAACTTGCCGCCTCATCGCACCAGCTCAGAAGAAAGAGTGGTGCTGCGTTTGCTACAAAGCGTTTTTCATCATTCTCTTTCTCCCATTTTCAAATCAAATATGAATAATAATGTTTTGAACATAAATAAATAATAATAATAATAAAAACAACCAAACACAGGTTTCTTTTCTGTGGAACAAAGAAATCGCTGAGAGAACGAGAGAGGGGTGAGTGAGAGAGAGAGTGGATTTGGGGATGTTATATAGTACTTATAGGGCGGCTTTGCTCTAATTCGTCCCTTCTTTTATTTGTACGAACCCTAGTTTGGCGCTATTGCTTCGAGTCGAGAGACTTTTTTATTTTTTTTATTTGGGTTTATAATTTAAGTTTTATTATAGGAAAAAATTATAAAAAATAGTGATATTTAATTTTTTTATTATAATAAAAAAATTTACATAAAATTACATCTTAATTCAAATTAAAAAGTTAAATCAGTGAACTAAACATGACCTTCATAATTAATATTATGAGATAAAATTATTTTGGTAATCTGTTCTTAAAAAAAATGACTCTTATTTTTTAATAATATTAAAGCACTTTTAAATTTAAAGAAACTGTTTTTTAATATTTTAAACCTCATTTTTCATTAAATTAGTGAAAATAAACACTACGGCATGTTTACTTTGCATTAAAAGAAAATGAAAGTAACGAATGATTCTTTTTTTCATCTAATAATATGTTTATTTATAAAATTAGTAATAGAGATTTTATGGACCCTATATAATATAGGAAATGAGAGAAAAAAATACCAATCTTTACACTCCTTTTTATATTGATTTATTGTCAAAGGGAATAAATGTTAAATTTACTTATCTACTCTTAATGGATTACTATGTAATCAATGATTATTTAATCATGTAAAAAGAAGTATTGTTATTCCTAATTGAGTAATGTTAGGGATACCAACTCAAATCTTAACTTTTGTGCACTAATTTACTCGGTAAAAGAGTTGTCATTTTTTAATTGGTAGATGTTATATATTATTATTAATTGACATAGCAATGTTTTAAACACTTACTAGTGTAAAAATAACATCTCACAGTCACGTGAGTTGATGCATAATAGTTGAGATTTGAGGTCGTGTGCCTAGCACTATTCTTCTTAATTTTAGTAAATATAAGAAATGACAATAAGATTGTTTCCCATTACACAATCTAATAGTAAATAAACACATAAAAAGTAATGAGTTATTCTTAATCATATTATTTTACTTTCATTTGTAATCTCATTATCTTTTTCATTACATTTATTTACGGTTTGGTAAACACACCCAATAATTCGAGTAAAAAAAACAAATAGTTATCCTTATAACAAAACAACTCCAATTTGTCTTTCCAAAAAACGTTGTTATTTTGGGTGAAATGCACCCTATTAGGTATGTCAAAAGACGTGGGGTTTTTTTAGAGAGCTTTTAATTTAAGGATCTGTTTAAAATGTATTCTTAAATCATTATTTTTGATTTTGACTTTTAAAAATTAAATTTATCGTGTGTAAAAAAACATTGTAATATAATTTATTATTTGAGTTTGGATATGAAACAAACGAGCCGTACAAACAAATGTGAGAACAAATAGTGATCAAGATTGGGTTGCTGAGGAGTTTCATCATCAAGAGATGAATGGTGATGACCCGTCTTTGAGGCAACAAGCCCGTTTAGTTCGCTGATTTGAGTTTTTAATTCGAGTTGAGATGTGATTTTATGTGAAAGGTTTTTACTGTAATAAAAAAGTTAGATGTGATTGTTTGTGAGAGCTTTTTACTGTAGCAAAACTCAAATTCTAAACTCGAATCAGCGAAATGAACGGATTAATAGAGATGATGACTTTGCTTCGTTAGAGAGTCTCAAAACTTATTCAGATACACATATGCGTGAAGGTAGTAAAGATTAATTTGTTTGGGATAGTTGTGAAAATGACCTTTTAGGTGACACGAAGTGGGCAGAATAAGATGAAGACAATTAAAAAAACCCAAGTAGGCTAATGACTAAATAGATATACTTTAGCACCCGTATTTATATTTAGTTTTTTTTTCTTCTATTTTTGATGTAAATATATAAATTATTTTTACACCAAAATAATAAAAAAATAATATTTTATTTATTAATAATAAGTTTTAAAAAATAAAATCACTAGATCACTAAATTTCTTATACATTGTTGTTAACTTAAACATTTTTTTTTTCAAAATTATTTATCTAGCATGACATATTCAATAAAATATTTTAACTTTTAAATAAATATATAAAAATGAATATTTTAAATTTGATATGAAAAATAAAATGGGTAGATAGAAAATTAAAGGTGTCTTATTTTCACAACTCAAACTTTTTTGTGAGAAAAAACACTATAGTAAAAACGTTAAATTTAAACTTTTTGTGAGGAAAAACACTGTAGCAAAATAACTTGAATTGTAAAAAGAACAAGGCTTAAGTTTTTAGTATTAAGGTTATTTTAGTAAATTTAGACAACGACATAGAAGCACTTATGCAAAAGCAATCCTAACTTGCTTTTCAATTATATTGTTTGACATTAATTTTTAGAACTTACTAGGCAAAAGTATAAATAATTTATCATTTTGTTTTTAAAAACTATAAAGGTATACTTTGAATTTGAACAACTTATTTCAATTTTTTCCCTCGTGGAGTTTTTGAAAAAAAAAAAAAGACGTGAAAAGACAAAAATACTCTTAATGAAATAACATTCAATTTCATTTTTTAAGGAAATTTATGAAACATGAACTTTCCAAATATTTTATTGAAATTTTATGTTTCTTTTTTTTAATTATTTTTTGTATGTTTAAAATATATTTAAGGGTATTTTATTTTTTTCATTATATTTTTTTATCTATATACTATGCTATGGATAATATTGATATAAGTTTATCAAATTCAAAATGTAGCTTTGTAGTTTCTAAAAGCAGAAGAATAAATTGAAAAAAAAGAAACCGCAAAAGATCTATTTATGTAAGTAATCCCTAATTTATAAATACAATTAGACATCTTCTAAAAAATATATAATTAGAGAAGAAATATACAAATAGGAAAACTATTGGGTCAAAAGAAGAGTGGACATGAAATTGGGGGGTTTTGTGAAGAAACTTAAGAAATACGAGGGTACCCTTACAAAATGACAACTATATAAACCGAAGTAGGGTTTTAGTGATATGCTCCTTTCGTCTCGTTCGTTCGCTCGCCGCATAAGCAACAAGCTCAGGTCTCTCTCTCGCTCTTGTTCTTCTCCGTCTCTGCATTTCCTTTCTCTTAGAAAACCTAGTGATAAAGAAGAAAACGAAGATCTGCGTTTTCATTTCTCTACATTTTCTTGAACCAGAGACTGTTTAGATTTGACGCCCGGTTTTTGTTCAAATTATAGATTGAGACCGACATTTTTCTTCTCTGGATTTTGCTTATTAGTTGAATAATCTCGTTTGTTTCATATTAGAAACGGATTTATGCTTTTGAATTTGCAGTTTTTGCCGCTTTCTTTGTTCTAATGAGTGTAAACTTTCATATTTTTCGTTCCGAAAATTGATTTTTGTGAATCTCATTTTGGTTTCTTTTTTTTACTCTGAAATTCTTATGAAGTATGATAAAGATCAAGTGTTAATGTGATTGTTTCTGGAAAGTGTTAATTTTGATATTTGTATAGGGGGAGGAGGAGGATGTCTCACAGGAAGTTTGAGCACCCAAGGCATGGTTCCCTTGGATTTCTTCCAAGGAAGAGGGCTTCTCGCCACAGGGGAAAGGGTATATATCTGTATCTGTACTCATTTATCTTTTGTCTTTTTGTTCTTCATTTTTACTTTATTTTTTCCTTCGTTAGAAATGATTGTTTACGAAATAATCCTTTGCTCGTGAGACAAGGTTTTCTAATTGTTTAGTTTTTTTTATTAAGAATGATTAGTCGGGAGATGTTTTCAATAAAATTGTAAGTATTTCCAACGGCATTTCTGATAAATTTTTTAATGGTTGAGAAAACTTGGTTTCTTGAGGTTTGTTTATTTTACATTTGATTACTCATTCATTCGTTGTATTTAAGTTCCTGTTTCATCCATTTCTTATGTTTTACTTTTGAAAGAGTGCACATCTAATTTGTAAAGAATGATTGTTTTGTTTTCAATATTTAAAATTTTATATTGGTTGGTTTGGGAAGGGCTGTACATCTAGAAGAATGATTGTTTTGTTTTGTGTTTAAAATTTTTTATAGGATTTGGTTTGGGAGGGATATATAATCATTATGTTCAACAGCATTTGTTTCTTTTCGTTCTTTTTTTTTTTTTAAATGGAAGAGTGGGTTTCTCTGGGTGTGTTGATTTTGCATTTGATCAGTGTATAATATAGATCATTGTAAATATCGGTGTTGTAAGGTGTGAATTTATGTCAATCTGAAAGCGTTGTTGGTTCTTGAACTTGTGCAGTGAAGGCTTTTCCCAAGGACGACCCAACCAAGCCCTGCAAGCTCACTGCGTTTTTGGGTTACAAGGCTGGGATGACTCACATTGTCAGGGAGGTCGAAAAACCGGGATCAAGTGAAGCCCTTTCCAAATTTATATTTTATATTTGCTTTTCACATTTTCTAGTGCTGTTTGTCAGTTATTATGAGCAAATCTATTTGTTGGAAAGTTTTATGTTTTCTATTTTCCTTCCCTCACTGTTTACATGTTTATTTGATGTTAGAGCTTCACAAGAAGGAGACATGTGAAGCTGTGACTGTCATTGAGACACCTCCCATGGTTATTGTTGGAGTTGTTGGGTATGTGAAGACACCACGTGGTCTTCGTACTCTGAACACTGTGTGGGCTCAGCATCTCAGTGAGGAGGTGAAGAGAAGGTTCTACAAGAACTGGTGCAAGTCCAAGAAGAAGGCCTTCACAAAATACTCCAAGCAATATGAAAGTGATGAGGGAAAGAAGAATATCCAGGCTCAGCTTGAGAAGCTGAAGAAATATGCTACCGTTATCCGGGTTTTGGCTCACACTCAGGTACGAAAACTAATATTTCTATTGGATTCTAATATTCTGTGTCAGACTTTTTAAATCTTTAAGTGTGTAGAATCATTATAATTTGCCTTTTATAAAACATCCAGCTGGTGATGGAATTTGTTTGATGTGATTTATTTGTAATTAGCTACATTATGAAATGTTTTTCTGATGTGTGATTGCTTCTTTTGCATATACAGATCAGGAAAATGAAGGGATTGAAGCAGAAGAAAGCTCACCTTATGGAGATTCAGGTAAATGGTGGGACTATTGCCCAAAAGGTGGACTTTGCCTACGGTTTCTTTGAGAAGCAAGTCCCTGTTGATGCTGTTTTCCAGAAGGATGAGATGATTGACATCATTGGTGTGACCAAGGGTAAGGGTTACGAAGGTGTTGTCACTAGGTGGGGTGTGACTCGTCTTCCTCGCAAGACCCACAGGGGTCTCCGCAAGGTGGCTTGTATTGGTGCCTGGCATCCTGCCAGAGTCTCATTCACAGTTGCTCGTGCTGGTCAGAATGGATACCACCACCGTACTGAGATGAACAAGAAGGTTTACAAGCTCGGCAAGGCTGGACAGGAGTCTCACACCGCCATCACCGAGTTCGATAGGTCGGTAACATGACTTCCCAGTTTCTTATGTAGATAGGTGTATATGCTTTGCACGTTCTGTGTGATTGCTAACATGGTTAATGATGCAGGACCGAGAAAGACATCACTCCCATCGGTGGCTTCCCACACTATGGTGTGGTGAAGGATGATTTTTTGTTGATCAAGGGATGCTGTGTTGGACCCAAGAAGAGGGTTGTTACCCTTCGTCAATCTCTTCTCAAGCAGACATCTCGTGTTGCTCTCGAGGAGATCAAGCTCAAGTTCATCGATACCTCCTCAAAGTTTGGGCATGGACGTTTCCAGACCACACAGGAGAAACAGAAGTTCTATGGACGTCTCAAGGCGTAATTTTGCAAACTGGTCTAAGGTTTTGGGCTATCATAGTAAACTAGGCAATTTCAGTTTTAATGCAATTGAGATTCTGTTGGGATTTCAGTTTTGTTTTATTTCAATATATGTTGGTTTGAAGCGCAGAAGATTTTGAACAATTACAACTGCTTTTATGGCTATGAGAATCTATTGGCTTCGTGGAATTTAATTTTAATTTAGAATAATCGAGTTGTTTTGCGTTTTAATTGATTTGATCTTGTTGTGTTGTGTGATTACTTTGAGCCTACTATAGTAATTGAAAAAGATGAAAGTGTTAAACCATATTGTATCAATTTTGGGGAGTAGAATAATTTTAAGTTTTCTTGAAATATGCTTTAGTTCTTAAATCGGCATAAAAAGGCTATGAAAAGAAATGAAAATGGGTCACAAAGAGCATGGTTTTAATTAAAAGAGACGATATTTCTATGAAACAAGTTGAGGAGAAATGAACATGTTTCATTCTGGCATTTGGGTAGTATTTACAAAGGATTGACTTTTCTTCTTTAATTTTTGTATTGTTAAAAAGGATTTTTTATATTGTTAAAAAACCATGTTGAACCGCATTGCTTCAATAAATTTGATGTCCAAATTCTTTCCTATATCAATCTTTGACCTCAAGAATCATACTTGTATAAATATTGGTAGGCTTCTTATAAAAGTTCTGTTTACCAAAGTGATTGCATAAAAGATTCTTAGCTTTTAAAATGTCACATTGCCGTATACAATTTGGTAGAAAATTCTCCAACTCCTGTAGGTGCAAGTAGAAGGAAATCACTCTCTCCTCCTTTTCTCACATTCTATCCGACCTTCTATTCTTCCTTTCCTCTTACCAAACTCACCCTAAAAGGAATCCAAATAAAATTGAACAAGACAAACAATAATCATAATTCATAATGAGAGAATTTTAATAAATAATAATTATTATTATTATAATTATAATCATATTAAGAGAACTCAAGACAGATCGTGTCTGTAGAAACTGAAAAATCAATTCGTAGAAACATATATTCTTTTGGTTTAGATTCAGTTGGGTTGGGGCAGCTTTTGTTTTTGGTTCAGCATCACGAAAATCTCAAATTGACGGTTTTGGGTTGGTTTGCAGTTTGACTCCCAACTCTCAAAACCCAATTCATGAAGATAACTCCTTCTTAAGGAAAATTACAATACAATATCCTATAATTCCATGCAAATACCCCCTTGTCAATGATAAGAATTGGAATATATACATATTAGAATGTTAAATTTACTCTTTTAAAGAAAATGGACACCGGATAATATCTTTGTCCAAATAACTAGTATTATTGCTTTTATAACCGTTAATTTTCCCTAAAAAAAAATGAATAAGGGGGTGTTCGTTTGACAGATTTGGTTCAAATTAGCCCAATTTGAATCAGCCCATTAACTCAAGTCAGTGTTCATTACACCAACTACTCCATTCAGACTCGAATTATTATTCGAGTTGAGCGAATTCAATGGAGGCCTGAATTCCCATTAACTCGAATCTGCGTCTACAGTAACTTCGCTCTGCACAACTCGGCAAAAGCCTGTTTTGATTCCCTCGGGAAATTACCGTTGCTTTTCTCTTCTCTTCCCACCGAGAGCTGTCTGTCGTTTCCCATACTCACAGCTAAGGAAAATTGCAGATCGTGTCTTCTCGATCGTTGATTCCACCCCCGTGACTTCCCGGTCGTGGCTCTACTGGAAATTGCAGATCTTTCTTGTCTGTGGTGTGGGATTCCCTTGCTTTTTGCTCGTGTTTTCTTTCCTCTTTCCACCGTATGTCCTCTGTCGTTTCCCATCATCCACAGCCGTTTCCATCATCCACAGCTTACAGAAATTGCAGATAAATCTCTCCCCGGTGAGCTTTGCCCCAGATCTCTCTCTCGTTTATGCATGTCGGTAGAACCTTTTCAACAGTCCTCTTCACTTCCCCCAAAACGGAGGAACTATGTGGTAAACTCCGCGATCGGAAACCTCCGTTGGCGGTTGTTCTTAGCAGTTGTCTCCGTAAGTGGCGACGTCCAACCAAAACTCGCCGTCATCGGTGGAGAATCTCAAGGTACCGCAGTCGGCGACCGAGAGATTGGGGTATTCCGAGCTCATCCATCCGTGGGTTCTTGGTTGAAGCGCACACACGTTCATCCACTGGGTCGAATTCGGTAAGTTCTCTCACATTTTCCTTTGAACTTGTTCTCTGTTGGTGCACTTGAGGATCGGTCTTCATGCTTTCTGGATGTCACAGTCATCTTTATATTCATAGTAGGCATTTCCACATGCAACTTTTATGCCCAATTCGAATGCTTCTGATTGCATACCACATGTTTGATAAAATGCATCAACGGAACATTATACTGGAATTGCTTTTGTTTACTTCGGATTTTTAGAGTACTCTGCATTGCTATAGGCTGCTAGTATTCGGCTGGGATTAGGTCATGTATAGTTTGAATATAGATCTTTGGCTGCTGGTAGTAGACAATTGTGGCCTGAAAATTTGAAACAATAATCTGGATTCCAGGGAACCAACTCTGCGGCAGTTTCCTAGGCAATGGTCCCATGTGCTCTAGTCAAGCTAACTCATTTGATCTTTGGCTGCTGGTCATGTATAGTGTGTATAGTTTTGAGATTAGGCCATTTTACTTGCCACTTAATTCCAGCCACATATTTTACATCACATTGGCTGTCCGGCTGCATATGGCCAACTCTGCGGCTTGTTCATAGGCAATGATCCCATGTGCTCTAGTCAAGCTAACTCATTTGATCTTTGGCTGCTGGTCATGTATAGTGTGTATAGTTTTAGGATTAGGCCATATTACTTGCCACTTAATTCCAGCCACATATTTTACATCAGATTGGCTGCCCGGCTGCATATGGCCAACTCTGCGGCTTGTTCATAGGCAATGATCCCATGTGCTCTAGTCAAGCTAACTCATTTGATCTTTGGCTGCTGGTCATGTATAGTGTGTATGGTTTTGGGATTAGGCCACTTTACTTGCCATATCAGTTTCCAGCCACATATTTGACAGCCAACCGGCTGCCCAGCTGCATATGGTCAATTCTACGGTTGCAACATAACAAGGAGTGAGCCTTAGGGGCTAGAATCCGAAAGTGTAGACTTCCAACTTACCATATCACCCTACATTTTGATTATCAATGAGAACTACACTAATTGGCTTATGCGATTACTTCTTATGAAACATTTACATTTCTCATGTTTCTAATGCATTTTTTGTGTTTCATTTATATAAATATATTACACATGTACTACTTGGATGGGAAGATGAGCTCTTCTTCTTCATCTTGACCGGATTATTGGCAATGATGAATCGTTTTTACAATGCATATCAGTTTCGTTGTAGCGCTACTCTTTAAGTATTTAGGCAGTTATTAGTTGCCGCTTTATTTATGCGGGCTATGATGGATTGACCCATCCCCCTAGTGTAGTACTCCGACACTTCCAAGAGGAATGTCATCCCTCACCTCATAAATAAGGCTTGGTAGCGTAATTGCCTTGCCTTAAGGTTAGTGCTCCGAAACTGATGATGACACTTTTATACGAAATTCTGAGCCAAATGAGATGAAACGTGATGCTTTAATCATCCATTCTTCTTTGTCGTGGCATATTGCTCTTTCTTGCCGTGGGTGGTGGTCTTGATGTTTGTATTAGATGCCGCGAAGAAATGAAGAGGACGTGACTTTCTATTGGTCTGAAAAAACAAAAACATCGCTGTTAATCCGACTTACGGCTTACAATAAGAACAACAGACGCCAACCGGAGCCAGCTGATTGGGAGCAATGGGCCACAGATTTGTCCCCTCTATTTTCCAGTCCGATTCCTCTAGGCCGAGTGAAAGAGGCAAAGGAAATACTGAAAAAGAAATTCAATGCTGCGCTTGCCCTTCGCACGAACACCGGCCTCGGATGGGATCCCGTACAAAATTGCCCAACATGCACGGACGAATACTGGGATGACTTCTGCAAGGTTAGTACTTTTTTTTATGTACTTCTGCATATGTAGTTGCATAAGTGTTTTCACCCAATTGTTGATTTTCAAGTTGCTGTGTAAACAGACGCACAAATGGGCAAAGCGTGCACGCAACGACCCGCTCAAAAATTATGACCTCTACTACGAGGCCTTCGCGAGTACGCGTGCACGTGGTGCGTTCGAATCACGGCAGGACGATACCGATGAGGAAGATGAAACCTCACAGCCGCACATAGAGGAAGCGGAGAATGTAGTTGGCAGAACCTCTCAAGCTGGTGAAACTGAGGAAGGTTTTGTTCGAACAATGAGAAGCGCTCTTCATTCGTCGGGACGTTCATTGAATATTGCCTCTTCTTCGCGGCCAATATCGAAGAGACCAAGCAAGAGCGGGGTAAGAATGATGGATCCAGAAGCGAAAATACTTTTAAAGAGTATAGCCAATACTCTTGAAAGGCGCCAGTCTAGCAAAGGCACTAGTTCAGGTGCAACTCAACCTGGGGCTACACAGCCTGGAGAAACGCCGACTTCAACATTTGACCGTTGCTGTGAAGTCATAAGTGAAATGCTACTTGACGACGAACAGGTTGTATCTTTTAGTGAGTATTTGAACTGGAATCCAAATTGTCAGATCTTGTTCTTACGTTTAAAAGAAAGCCAACGCCTGCTCTATGTGTTGAAAACGTTGAAGGCCTTGTCCAATCAACAGGCGCCACCCACTGGACCCACATATAACATGCCCCACGGAACACCATTTATGGGTTCCCAACCATTCCAAACACAATATCAACAACAATTCCCCGGAAATCATCCAGCTTTTCCCCAACAACCCACAAACTTAACTCAACCATCGCCCAACTATCAGCAACCGCCTCACGCTTTTCAACAAGTCCCTCCCAATTTACAACGCCCACCCCAATACTACATGGGTAATCAATACCCCAACTTCCCAGGCCAATTTGGTGGAGAAGGGAATGACGATCACGTGTAACGGCAAGGAACTTATGTGGTTCGAACAATGAGTTATTTTTATGCTTTATGTTTATGTTGTTGACGTTCTTATTCATGAACTCTCATTTATTTGGTTATTAGCGGCTTTTGTACTATGTTACATTGTGAGTTTTATATTTATCTGTTGCATTTGTGAACAATGTAGAATTGGGCCTACGGTCGATATCTACCTTTCATTTCCCGTTAATGACATTTGTTTTCACACTATGAGACAGGTTTTACTTTGGAGAATTGTTATTGTTCAATTGTTGTCAAATTATTTGTTGCATATTGGTATTGTAGAGCATATACCACTTTCAGGTACCATGTCGAATGCCGGCCCATCAAACCAAGGAAACACCCACCCTGTGAATGGTGATTTCGACTCTGAAGATGACTTCGTACTTGGTGCTGCCGCAGTGTGGGTATGTTGCGACGACTTCTTGGAAAGACCTCTTCCAAGACCAAGAAATAATAGTCATTATACAGGTCATCAACGTCTTGGTGATCTGTTAGATGGGCACGAACTAGTGATCTACAATAAGATAAGAATGAGAACTGATTGCTTCAAGCGGTTGAGTTGGTTACTTGAACAAAAGAATCTGTTAAAGAGTACTAGAAATATGAACGTGGATGAACAACTGATGATTTTCCTCACAATTGTGTGCCAAAGCGAAAGTAATAGGGAGACGCAACATCAGTGGCAGCATTCAGGAGCGACAATCTCAAAGTATTTTATGATTGTACTGAATGCCATATATCGACTACGACATGATTTTATTGTGCCCCCATACTTTAACACTATCGACCCGTTCATTGAAACTAGTGGGAGCAAGTACAGGCCTTGGTTTGATGTAAGTCAACATAACATTTTACTTGATTATTCTTTCGTTTATGTTACATAACCTTGTTTGGACTAATCTACTTTTACTTTGCAGAACTGTGTTGGTGCACTTGATGGGACACACGTTCCTTGCGTTCCGCCGCCCGACAATCCAGAGGTATGGAGAAATAGGAAGGGATTTATGTCTCAAAATGTTCTGGGTGTATGTTCGTTTGACATGAAGTTTACATACATGCTTGCTGGATGGGAGGGATCTGCACATGACGCCCGCGTGCTTGAATCAGCCCTTGATGGCCGACACAAAAAGTTTCCAACTCCTCCTGAAGGTAAACATCGTTTCTACATTGTTAAGTGGTAAAAAGTTGGAATTTAATTATCTTCACGGATGATTTTGTAGGCAAATTTTATTTGGTAGATTCGGGCTACGCAAACAGAGGTTGTTTCCTAGCACCAT
The DNA here is from genome assembly GCF_000414095.1 of Morus notabilis. Taxonomy (NCBI): domain Eukaryota; kingdom Viridiplantae; phylum Streptophyta; class Magnoliopsida; order Rosales; family Moraceae; genus Morus; species Morus notabilis. Next base: position 103,265 of record NW_010365770.1, read on the forward strand.
ACCGTGGTAGTACGTACCACTTGCAAGAGTATAGGGCACGCCGAGGACGACCTCGTAGCAAGCGGGAGTTGTTCAACTACACGCACTCATCGTTCCGGAATTGTATCGAGCGCACATTTGGGGTGTGGAAAGCAAGGTTTCGCATTCTCAAGATTATTAACAACTACCCAATGAAGAAACAAGTAAAAATATCTATTGCTTGTGCGGTCATACATAACTTCATACGCATGTTTCAGCATGATGATAGATTTATGACACAATACTTTCAAGATGGGATTCCGGTAAGTGAAATCGACCTTGAAAATGCGGAACAATATGTAAATTAAAATCACAACCCAGATCGGACAATAGACACAGCAACCAATACAGCATCTCCTACGCAGATGCGCCTCATAAGAGATGAAATGACAAGTTCGATGTGGCAATCCCAACGCACAAACAACAATCAATAGTAGGCAATTATTTGACAATGTATAATTCGACACATTTGAGGCAATGCTTATTTTCTCTTTTTTTCATCTTTCGTTTTTTTTTTCTATGTGACAAGTAATTTATTACTCTATTAATTAATTACATATACTTCTCATTTGAATATGATATGTTAAAAAACGTGGAATCCTCTTCAATTTAACGGTAGAAGTTTTTTTTTTCATTCATATCATTTAAAATAAAAGAGAATTGAGATGGTAGTTGGAATTATGAATCTGTGAAATGAACACATCACAGCTCGAATTGTGAGTCAAACTTGAGACTCCAATGCACTCCTAAACACTAACTCCAATTCCAATCACAATTCCAATCATGATTCTAACTCCAATCATAACTTTAACTCAAATTGTAAAAATTTTGATTGGTGAAGTGAACACACCCTAAAAGTTTCGTGAAAAATGCTAACATTATTATTTTTTAGGCCTTATTCACTTTGCGGATTCGAGTTTTCAATTCGAGTTGAAATGTGATATTTTGTTAGAACTTTTCACTATAGCATAAAAAGTTAGATGTGATATTTTCTGAGAGATTTTTACTGTAAAAACCTAAAACTAAAAACACGAATCGGTAAAATGAACGAGGTAACCTTAATATTGTTCGGGCTATTAGTTTGCGGATTCCAAAGGCCCCTGAAGCTTCAGTTATTGACGATACCCGAGATACTATCTCCTTAGCTAATAGTGGTAATGTTTACTATGTTCCCCGTTAAGAGAATTCTGTAGCCCACCGTGTAGCGAACTATGCTCGTTCTCAATGTGAATACTTGATTTGGTTAGATGTTATGCCAGCTTTTATGGGCAACTATATAACTGCTGATGTTGTTGCAATGAATAAATAAAATAATTAAGCATGCGTTTAGAAAAAAGATTCATATTATAATTTGAATCATAGTTCGTGGCTCATTATAATATTTTTTTCATAAAAAATATACGTAAAATAAAAATTATTTTAAATCATGATTCTAAATTTATGAACTAAACGTCAACTTGTATTCTTTTTTTTTTTAAATGCTAACATTATTATTTTTGTTGACTTTTATTATTTTATTTTCTATTTAAATAATAATATATTAGATTAATACACTCAACGTGTAATTAACCGACCGGAAAAAAAAAAAAAAATTCACCGACGGGCACGTTAGAAGAAGTGGGCTTAAATTCTCATAATAGCCTCGAGACAGGGAGACAATAGAGGACATGCCACAAATACAAGCCTTTGATTATCAGTTAAAAGTTGTTCCATATATTGGTATTTTCCCCTTAAATCTATAATTGTACAAAAACACATCTTTGCCTTTTGATCAAATCTAGGATCTGACGAAAACAAACCTAGAATTTGTTGATCAGCGTGGGAGCAAACATTTCTTTGGAGCTGTTGCTATTCTACCACTTCTATACCTGGTTCGGCTCCCTCAACTAAACTTTAAACTTTTACTTTTGTTCGTTTTAAGTTTGTACTTCATTTGATGTTCTTTGTGCTTGCTCTAAATATCTCGAGAAACTGGATTTTTCCCTGTTCAAGTCAAGTTCCCAAGTTTTTGTTTTGTATTTATTCTTGGATTTGGCCAACCTGTTCTGATCTTCATAAACAAAAAATGGCTATGATATCTTATTATAATTTCGTAGTTTGGTCGTGCTTGTGTTTTTGATTTGACTACTTGAAGATTAAAAATGGGCTGCATTTTTTTTTATGCCCAACACATGTTCGATGAAAATACTCTACGAGTATCATAGCAATTATTTATGTTTTTCGTTGTCCAAATTGGCACAAAACAGTAAACACACTTGAGAATAGTAACCATGTTACTCCTTTAAGTGAGAAATAGACTATATATATATATATATATATAATATGCCCACCCATGGTCAGCTCTGAACTACTTTAGGCTATATGTTATGAGGAGATGTACCATTATCACCTAAATAGTTTCACAATGTTTTTTCATTCCAATGAGGACTTGGATATCTTGTGAATTTGAGGTTCAATACCAAATTTCTTAATAGCAATGAAAACTTTAAAACATATGTTATAGAACCAAGATAAGAGAGTTACAATCAAGAGAGAAAATTGAACCAAGATAGATATAGAAATAGATCGTTAGAAAAGGAAAAGGAAGACTTAGAGAGAGAACAAGAACTTAGATGAGGAAAACAAGTAATAAAAAAATTCATTCGTAAACCATTTTCTGAATTAAACTTACAAACTGCCAAATTTTTAAGCAAAATAGAAAACGGAATCAAAATGAAATAAGGAAACTTACCGATGGTACATCACCATAATTCTAAAATAACACGAATTCCTAATTAAATAAAAACTAAATGATACTAAAGCTATGTATTGCAGCAGGTTCTAGCAAAGTGGGCTGGGGGGTTATTGTTGCAGAAAGGTTTAGGCATGTAGAGATATGAACATTGTTCTGTTTTTACCAAAACATGGATGGGTTTCAGTTTTCTGTTGTAGACATTATTTGTCTTCAGATGAAATATTGTATTTGAAGCTTTGAAATTTTGTGTTGATGGTGCTATCATGTTACATCAATATGTTGTTTCAGTTTATCTTATATGGGCGTTCGTTGTTGACAACGCGATTAAGATTTGATAAAAGTTTCGTGTGAACTATGTCATCATGCTTTATTCTTTTCTTTTTCCTTTACCAATTTTAAGTATTAGCATCCCCTGAACTTTTTGTGATTTGGCATTTTTGGTCTCTTAAGTTTTTTCTTCCCATGCAATTTAGTCCTTGAGCTTAAAAAACGGTTGGAATTAACTCTAATTGTTAACAGGGTTAAAGTTGGACGAAAGGTTTATGTTTTTTAGCACTTGTGCTTCTTGAACTTCTTGTAGTTGGCAGTTTGGCACTTCCGTTCCTGGAAAATTACTTTTTCTTCTGTTGTAATTTAGTCCTAAATTAGTGGCAGAGCTCCTTAAAATCTATTCCCTTCATGTTGGCGTTAAGGGCTACACTTTTGGAATCTTATGGACTAAATTGCCAAGAAATTACTCAAGAACGAAAGTACCAAACAACGAAAAACTTAAGGAGCACGAGTACTAAAAACTTCCATTGTTGCTTTCATAAGAGGCTTAATAAATTGTTTTTCTTTGCAGAAGAGAGGGACAAAGTAATACAAATTACCTTCTTCTAAAGCAAAATTTGGTGACAAACATAACAAGACACAATGGCCCCCTCTGGTGGGCCAAGGCTTTCGGGGTTGCAGAAACAAGTTCTTAGCCTATACAGAGGATTCTTGAGAGCAGCTCGTTTAAAATCTGCTGAAGATCGACGCAGAATCGAATCAACGGTCTCTGCCGAGTTCCGCCGCAATGCCAAACAAATAGATCACAAAAATTTCCTTCACATCGAGTACTTGCTTCGTCGTGGTAAAAAGCAGCTTGATCAGCTCAGGAGTCCTGATACCATTGGTTTGTCATCGATCAATGTCACTTTGTCTCAAACACAACGTGCTGAACCTTGAAACATGGTGGGAGTGAAAGTTGGACCATCATTCGAGTAGAGCTGGGTAAGAAGTGATCACTTTTTTCCGTAGGGAAATAAAAAAGAAAGCTTGAAACAAGAAAATGAGAGCTCGTTCTCATTTTTCCAAGCACAAATTACATTTTTTTTTTAATTGGATCTTCTAGGAAAATAATAAACCAACCAAAATCCTTAATAAAGTGCATTGTTTGTTATTGCTATTATTATTTTTTATTTTCAGATTCGTGCACTTCGAAATGTACCAAATTTCAACAATAATAGTTTACAACTCACATAAGGTGTTGGTCCGAACCATTACATTATCACGGGTTCTCTAAGGTCAACTCCAAGTTTTCCTTGACGGTTTAAGCGACATAACAAGAGTTTGGGTGGAAAGAGGAAATGGTACCGCTTCATTCTATCAAAGATCTGTCTATGAAGCCTATTTTATGTTGAAAGACAAGACTGAGTTTATTAATTATTTAGAACTCTACCCATCGTTCCAAAAGATTTTTTCATTTGGTACGAGAATTTAAATTAGGGTGATTCTAATCATGATTTTAGAATTAAAATTATGATTCATGATTTTAGGTTCAAATCATGATTTAGAATCAGAGGTTTGAATCACCTTAAATCAAGAGAGGGGTGGTTTTAAAATCATGAGTGAGTCTGGTTTAAAATATCACATCAGATTCTAAACACTGATTTAGAATCATCCAAGCTAAACACTGATTTAGAATCATGATTTAGAATCACTGTAAACAAATATTGATTCTGAACCAGGATCTAGAATCATGATTTTAGATCAATTTACTAAACAAACCCTTATCTAAGGTCATAGACTTTTTAGAGTTGTAAAGCCTTCCATATCCCCCTTTTGCAGCAACAACATGGGTGTTTTGTTGATTACTGAAAAAAAAAAAAAAAAACAAAACAAAAAAACAAAAAAACAAGAAGGAAAGAAGAGAGAAGATTTTCAACAATGAATAAAACCAAGATTGCATTCTCAAAAAGGTTCTTAATTGATAAAACTTGTACGAGACAACTAATAAATTGTAAAGAACTTTATAAAGTAAAATTGGTTAGACGTGCTTCTAAATTGCTATGTTAATTGAGAGATAGAATCAAATTACCATTCTCTACCAAAAGAAAGGTTTCAAATTGGTCCGTAAGCTTAATACTATATTCATAATGAATGGTAATAAACAATAAAACAACCATGGAAAGTGGAAACCATAGGGGAGATTGATTGTTGGGAAGATCTTCGGCTTGGGAGAAATCGTGTTTCCGAGTGGTTTTGGTTAACAACAAAATTTCAGCTACAAAAGACAATTCAATTATATAAATTTAGGCACAATCTATCTTCTCTCTCTTCTATTCAGTACATAAGTCCTCTCTCTCTCTCTCTCTCTTTTTTCAATTGAGATAAAAAGAGTAAAAGAAAAGTTGAAAAACAACAAAAGAAAAAAAAATATAACAATTAAAAAAAAGAACGATTTAAATAAATCACATTAAAGAGCATAAATTGAATGGGACAAATATATGTCATTGTATGACAAATCCAATAATTCAAGACATTATATTTATTTTTAAAATATTTAAAATAAGAAAATCTACAATAATCATAATTTTAAATCCAATATAACATTGATGTATATATATTTATGTTGGGGCTCTTTTGGCGAGGACATGATGACTGTGCTCTTGCCGGTATGACGAGATCAAAGAGCTACTAAGGGTGCTTCCTAGCGTCAATAGTGGCCGAGAGGATGATGTTGGTCCCGGCTGAGTTAGGCTAAACCCGGATAACTCCGAGGACATCGGCATTCGAGGGCGACACCCGTTGTGGTTCTGGCTCCGAGATAGTGAAGAATTTCTGATGGGGAGCTTCAAGTGAGCATATGGTGTGGGAGAGTAATGTGACCAGTTTATGGAGGAGGCTCCTAAGTGGGTAACAGAGTCATGTCTCTCTGTTTGTGAATATAATGGTTCCGAAAGACGTAGCGTGTGGAGAGAATAAAACTCAGGCTCGGGGGTGTTAGGCCATGGTTAAGGGGTTTCGATGTCTTGGGAGCTTTTATCACCACTTCCAATGAGGAGAACGCCTATAAACTTCTAGAGAGACTCCGCTGGAAGTTATGGAGAATGGAATTCTCCGTCGGTCACTCTGATAGAACCCAAAACCAGAGAAATCACCAGCCAGGGAGGGGGACTTTTGATCTGTGTTTTTCCTTGCCTTTTGAGAGGCTTGAGCATAATTATTTATAGATAAGGAATATGGTAAAGAGAGGGAAGTTTTCCCTCCAACGATTTTTGAACTTTGGCTGAAATCCCTCCAAAAGCCTACGTCAGTAAGGCATTTCCAATGTGATTTAATGATAGTTTTCGTCGATCGCAGGAGAAGGCTTACCAAAGAGATGAATAAGTGGGTTATTGAGCAGCCAATGGGGTTTTGTGGCCGTTTTGGGTGAGGTCAGAAAAATGGCAGTCAAGTGGTCGAAGGTTTGCCTTTTCTTATTTGTGTATATTCTGTCTTTTTATAATTTTTGGGGAAGAGAGACTTTGTTGTCTTTTGAGGGGAGAGAGGGACGAGAAGAGAAAGGAAATGCTAGGGTAAAGGGCTATTTTGTTTTATCTTAGTGCACAGTATTCATGAAAGTCTAGAACTATACTGATAACGATTGTAAGTTTAGATAATTTGTCTTAAAGGGCCCGTTTAGTTCGCTGATTCGAGTTTTTAATTCGAGTTGAGATTTGATTTTATATGAGAGCTTTTTACTATAGTAAAAAAGTTAGATGTGATTGTTTGTGAGAGCTTTTTACTGTAGTAAAACTCGAATTCTAAACTCGAATCAACGAAATGAACGAGGCTTTATTTTGTCTAATTTCTTCCATAACCCACGTTATCATAATTCACTCATAGGCCCAAGACCGCCCTAAGTGGGCCAATGATTTAATTGGGCTAGACAAAATGGGCCCGGTCACATTTCTCAGGTTACCAAATTACGACCTATACAGAAATCTCTGATGCGTGATTTGGGTCCACGTACCATACCTTGAGTCGTGTTACAAGCTTGAACTGATAATCATATTTTTAAAATCCAACATAACATTGATGTAATATATGTATCTAATATACTATTGATGTAAGATGACAATATCACATCTTTTAAATTTACTTATAGCCATCATATTATATGAGGCATGATAATTCAACGAAAATCGCTTATTAAAAATTATGTCCTATACATATTATTTTTTAGCAACTATATCAAACAATCTACTTAATTCTTATACTTTTTTTTTTTTTATCTAAAACTAATATTTATACTTTACATCAGACAATCATCAGTCACTGTTTTTTTTTGTAAGAAAATAAAAAATATAAATGGGGCAAGCATAAAAAAAAATAAAAGGGTCGGACACATCATAAGATGCTAAAGACTCCATCCGTTGAATCCTAATCATTTTCTCTCTCCTCTCACTCCAAGTCTCTCTCTCTCTCAGGCGAGTTCCTTCTCTCTCATCTCTCTGACTTTCGATCTCTCTCTTTTGCTCTTCGGATGATGAATGTCGCTTTGCGTTTGTTTCCCGAGAAAAATACCTATCCAAGATTTGAACAGACCTGAGAATTCGTAAACTAGGTTTTATTCTATGAATGTTGGTTGATTTATTTTCGGCTAGGGTTTTGAGCTGCAGATTCTCTCTTTTATTTGGTTAATAAAAAGAGAATATTTGTGGCCTTTTGTTTTCCTTTTGGAGTTTTGGTTACGATTTCTTATGGATTTC